>NW_027187308.1:4453165-4534804 GCF_028583685.1 Petaurus breviceps papuanus | reverse complement strand
CCAGACCCCTGCAACAACAGTACTGTCCCTCACCAGTGGACAGTATTCACTCTCTGTCTGCAGGACAGTCTCAGGGCTTCTTAGCGAACAGCCAGGTTCCAGGACTTCTTCAACAAAAGGACTGTCTTTCACCAGTGGACAAATCTGGCAAAACAACATCAAAACAGACAGACAAAGTACCAGCAAAACAGCCATGTCTCCTCAGTCCTTGGCAGCTCAGGGGGCAGGTCTCAAAAGTCCAGGGCAATTCAAAGCGGCCACCAGCAATTCTCTTAGTCTCTCTCTCTCCACGAGGTGCTGCTTCCAAAAAGATCTTCCGCCTCTCTCTAGTGTCTCTCCAAATCTACCTCACCAGCTCCTCCCAGTTCAGGACTTTCTTTTCACATCAACAAGCCCATCCCACAGGTGGGATTAACAAACTCTGGGTTTTAACACAATCAATTTGAAAACCAAGCCAATACAGGGGAATCTTTAATTGCCATTACTATCACAACCATACAAGAAGTAAATGTGTTCCATGATCTCCAAATGGAGGCAGACATAGACCTTGGCTGACTCTGAACTCCAGGTTCACTAGAAAGAGAATAGAACTTCATCAACCACTAGAGCTATCTGCCATTTGTGTAGGGGCATATAGGAAACAACCAGGTCTTCTGTTGTGCAGACACTCAGGGGTCCAGATTTAGGCCTTTGCTCTAATTAGCCAGAAATTATGGTTACTGCGACTAGCCTCCTAAGGATAATTATTTTCTTATATAGGGTGAGGCAATATGTGGCTTTCTATGTGTAACTTAGTGGTTTTTAAAGCAGGTAGCCAGAATTTAGCATTTGAAAAGGGAGTCATACTCAGTGACTGGCAGACGCTCTTCACCCCTGAAGCCCATATATAGGATTCACCTTTCATATGTAGTCCATGACGTTGGGTAGTGTGATGGTTTTGATCATATACTTGTCGATCATGTGTGCTAAGAAGAATATGTTGGTGACAGTACTTATTATTGCACCTTAAGTAAAAGTGTCCGATTTCCATGTGACCTTATGGATTAAGCTAGGTTGCATTTGTTTAGTTTAAAATGTAAGTTTTTTTAAATATAATTTTAATATGTTATTTACAAAATAAGTTCTTATTAATATTTTCTGTTTCTTAAATCACCATAATATCCTATGTAGCCTTCCACCTGTTTTCAGAGAATGTCTTGCTTTTGTTTTTTAGAGTGGGTAAGAAATGCATGAGTTGATCAACATCAGGAAAAGACCGAGTAGACAAGGAAAGACTAAAATTTAGAGTGAGTCTGGATGATAGAATAAGGTAATCTGTGGGAGACAAGGGACTTCATGGGATCAAGGATGCATGTAGAAGGCTGAAGCTGTTAGAATCCATTTACTTCATAAATGGCATTGTCACCATTATTTGTAATGGAACCAGATGTTGGGCAATTGTTTTCCCCCCTATTATAGGTAATTTGTTTTTGAGGCAAGTCAATCTCACACAGTTAACCAATCTTATAGTGGAAATAATGGTTATGGAATACGTATATTGATAAGATGCCTGGTAAGGGGCCAAAACTTCATCCTATAGCTGGGAGGAGCTCTGTTGGGGAAGAATTAATGGGTGTTAAAATGAGTGGGTGTTTGCCTGGGGTCTGCCATCTATTTGACTTCCATAAAATTAAGTATATGAGTTTTGTCCCATTGGTGTAGAGAGATAGTCTGTTCCTCTTTAATCCATGCTCTCTTGTAATTTTTAATGAGGGTATGAATTTCTATGTGGGTGAATTCCCTACTTTCATTTTGAGCTTTGTTGGCCCCCTGTTTTCCTACTGACATGTGTGTGAAATCACTGGGAAAACTGCTAGGGGGGCTCTGTCATCATGATATTTGGCCATTTCGTTATCTAATTCCCCCTAGTATTTTTCCCAGGGTTCACTTTGTGAACAGATACCTTAATACAGTCTTGGTGGATTCATGAATTAGTTGTTCTTAAAAGAAATTTATAATTATGGTCAAAAGTCCACATTTTGACCACTTTTAGGCATATATTCCAAAAGGATAAAGGAAGAAGGGCAAGGACCCCTCTGATATCAGTCTACATGATTGACTAATGCAAAATCATTCTTTCTATCTTTTGGAAGAGGTGATGGATTAGAAATGTAGAATAAGTCATACATTTTTAAATATAGCCAACATATGTATTTGTTCTGTGTGACTATTTATTATTAGAAATGGATTGTGTGTGTATATATACATATACATATAGGTGTATATACATATGTACACAGGCACACACATAAATATGTATACATATATAGTTATAACACATGCATATACATGCATGATGCATAGACATACATGTAGACACATGAGCATGGGTATATGTATATTTTTATATATGTATATCATATATATATTCGTATTGAAAAGAAAGAAAAGTATCAAGAAGTAACAAAAGAAGTAGAAACAAGATAAGAATGATACGTAAGCAATTAGGGTAGAAGTAGAATTACCACTTTTAATTTGAAATACACAACACCCCTACAAATTATACATACTAGAGATTAACTGTTTCACATGAAGTCTTATTTTTCACTTCTTTGCATGTGGAAATATGCATATTTTCTGATCTTTCTGTTTTATAATAAAAGAAAATAAAAGCAATGTAAACACCTTGCCTAAATATATATTCAATGTCTTCTAATTCTGAAATGAAAGGGGGAGAGGCATGTTGCTTCATCTCTTTTCTAAAACCTAGCTTAATTATTTCAATCACACAATATTTCAGGTTTTTTTAAAAAAATACTTCCATTTACACTGCAGTCATTAGCTCAATTCCCCCCTCTCCCCTCCTCATGTTTACTTCACTCTGTAACAGTTAATATGACATCCCAAACTTCCCTGAATTCTTTCTTTCTATTATTTCAGGCAGTACAATAATGTTCCATTACATTCATTTATTTAATCTTTTGTCCAATCAGTGGGCAACTGCTTATTTTTCCAGGTTTTTTTTTTAACAGTAAAAAGTATGAATGGCTTTTCATTGTACACAGGAGATCTTTTGGTCATTGATCTTCCTGGGAAATATGGCTAGTAATGAAATATCTCAGTTAAAGAATGTGATAATTTTATTACTTTGAAACACATACATACAACTTCAAATGATTTGCAACAAGGTTTAAAGAGTTGTGTGGTGTTTTAAAAATAAGCTCCAAGAAATTAAGACCAATCTCTAAGTCCAGAGTGTTGTTTACAGTTTCCCAAGACAGTGAAAAAAAAAAACTACAGTAGGACATAGTTTCGTGTTTTTTCATCTACTGGTAATATTTCCTTGTGAAAAGAGTATGTATTTATTTATAGGTGGGGAAGGACCTAGAGATAGTGCTGCCATGTACTCAAAGTTTGGAGAAAACTTTGAAGGTAAATCTATTTTTGTGGCTTCTGGTTTTAATTTACATCAGATTCGATTCAAAGAGGGGGGAAAACACAATAAGAATAACATGGTCTATATAAAATAAATTAAAAATTTATAAGCCTAAAATGAAAATAGTAAGTAACAAAAATGTTATAGCCCACGTTGATGGGTATTACAGATTAATTTGAGTTCACTGCTTTGTTTTTTTGCCTATTACTATTCCAGTAGTTTGAGTCTTAGTTACATTATTTTGGAAGGGCTAAGGCAATGCAATTGGGGTTAAGTGACTTGCTTGCACAAGGCCACACAGCTTTAAGCGTCAAGTGTCTGAAGCCAAATTTGAACTCAGGTCCTCCTGACTCCAGGGATGGTGCTCTATTCACTGTGCCACTTAGCTGCCCTTCTAGTTACAATTTAATGGATTATTTTAAAAGCTTCCTAATTGGTTTTCCTGCCTTTTATTGGACTAACCATCCCTCTACCTTCCTCCAGTCTATCTTCCACAGTGCTGTAGGATTAATTTTCATATAAGGTAAATCTGATATGATTTTTTTGTTCAAAATATTTCTAATGGCTCCAACCCTCCACATGCATCTTAAATTGCATACAATCCAATGTTTAGAGCAGATTATGCTATCTTCCACACACACTCTAAATTTCGATCTCTCCTTACCTACTGCGTCTTTTCTTACTGATCATAAACATATTCATTTGTCTCCTAGACCAAAAACAAACAAAAATACAACTACTCCTTTGATCCTACTATCCCTAGTAGGTATTGTCCTTTACTTCTCCTCCAGTTTCTGAATAAACTCTGGAAGAAACCATCTCTGCACTCATGGCTCCCAGTTCCTTTCTTCTCAGTGAATTCTAACCCTTTTGCAGTCTGGTTTCTGATTTCATCATTCAACTGAAACTGATCTATCCAAAGTTACCAATTATCTCTCAGTTGCTAAATTTAGTAGACTTTTATCAATCCTTACCCTTCTTGGTCACTCTAAAGCCTTTAGCACTAGTGATCATCTTCTTCACCTGAATAATGTCTCTTTTGTTGTCATGACATTCCTGGTTATTATCTTACCTGAACGATCACTCCTTCTTAGACTTCTTTCTTGTATTTTCATACCAGAAATTCTACCTATCCACCAAGGTTCTGTCCTTAACCCTCTTCTTTTATATTATGTTAGCAATTTCCATGGGTTCAGTTACTTTTTTATCATCTCTGTGTGGATGGTTACACAATGACCCATCTCTTCACTTTCTCTATGTGTCTACAGTGTGTGCATGTACACAAATATATGCATGACTATGCATAAACACACACATATATACATTGAAGTGACTTACTCATTGTTTCATAGCTGACAAGTTTCAAAATTGTGGTTGGAATTCAATACTTTCTTGACACCAAATCCACTGTGTTTTACCACAGTCTATGTTCCCGTGACTCGAAAACATCTGACAAGTCAGCTCAAAAGTAATTTTAAAATCTGTCAAAATTATTGCATTATGGGAGATGGAGCAAAAAAATCAGTTGATTAAGCAAACTTTAGTCTGTGTTCCAATTATTGTGATGTTGCATTAAGAGCTACAGGTGACTGGACTGAATATATAGAATAGAAAATCACATTTCCTATCTTAAATATTCACTCCTCCCCATAATCCTCAGATGAAGTATAATGTTTGTGCATTCATTTTTTGTTATTGCTTTTTAAAGGAAGATATATTTACTTCCTTCTTTAAATCTGCTTAATAGGCATTTATTAAGCACCTGCTATATGCCAAGAACAGGGTTCTAAGAAGTAGAAATACAAGAAACAGAAGACTCTCCTTCCAGAAGAGCTTACATTCTCTTGGAAGGATTGAATATGTATGTAGATAAGCAAGTTGTGTGTGTGTGTGTGTGCTTGTGTGTGTGTGTGTGTACATTATGAAAATATTTGAGGGAAAATCTGGAAAGGCTATTGAGCTGAATTTCATAGAAGGTGATTCCAAAAGGTAGCAGCTGGGTGGGAGAGTATTCTGGGTATGAGGAAAAATCCATAGACTTGTAACTACAAGGGACTTTAGATACAATCAAGTCTAATCTTCTCACTTTATAGATGAGGAAACTAAGGCTTTAGTGGTTAAATGACTTGTCCAGCATCATGTTGAGGGTCTAAGGCAGGATTTGAACACAGATATTTCTGACTCCAATTCCAGCTCTTTCTCCTCTATGCCATGTTCCCTCTTGTTAGCAAGCTGCATCAGAAGCCACGTTAGCAAAAGCAAATTCATGATGGACAGTCATGCACAAGAAATAATGAGTAGCTAATTCAGTTGGAATGTACAAGTTATAAGAAGGAATAATAGGCAATCAGCCTGGAAACAGGTGTTGGAGTCAGACAGTGATAGCCTTTAAATGTCAAATAGGGGAGCCTGTATTAATTCTTGAATTAATAGGGAACCACTAAAGATCCCAAAGTAGTAGAGTTACATGATCGATCAATTAATCAATAAATACTTATTAAATAGCTACTGTGTGCTAAGTACTGTTTTAAGCACTGTGGATATAGAAAGAGGCAAAATATAGTGTCTTTCCTAAAAGAGCTCACAATTTAATAGTCTCACAAGAGACAACAAACAAACAAATGTATGCAAGCATGTTTAATATAGGATAAATATTGTTCAGTCATGTATTACTTTTTTTAAATTTATTTTTAGTTTTCAACATTCATTTCCACAAGATTTTGAGTTGCAAATTTTCTCTGCATCTTTCCCCTACTCCCGCCCCAAGATAGCATACCCATTCCCCTAATCTGCCCTCTTTCATATCCTCTCCAATACCTCCTCTAACTTTCCAGTAGGGCGAAATGGATTTCTATACCCCAGTGCCTGTATATCTTATTTCCCAGTTGCATGAAAAACAATTTTCAACATTTGTTTTTAAACTTTGATTTCCAAGTTATTTCCCTTCTTTCCTCCTCACCCAACAACCCCACTGGAAAGATAAACAATTCCATACAATGTTGTACATATGTAGTTACACAAAACATTTCCAAGCCCTTCAATCCCTTAAGTTGAACCTTGTGTTATTCTGATTGTGTTTCCACAATACTCAAATTGTTTCTTCCTGGCAGCTTGTAATATTTTCTCCTTGGATCTGGGAGCTCTCGACTTTGGCTATGATATTCCTAGGAGTGTTCTTTTTGGGATATTTCTTAAGAGATGACCGGTGCATTCTTTCAATTTCTATTTTGCCCCTTAGTTCTAAAATATCAGGGCAATTTTTCTTGATAATTTCTTGAAGGATGATTTCTAGGCTCCTTTTTTGATCACGAATTTCAGGTAGTCCAATGATTTTAAAATTATCTCTTCTGGATCTGTTTTCCAGGTCAGTGATTTTTCCAATAAGAAGTTTCACATTGCCTTCTATTTTTTTCATTTGTTTGGATCTCTTTTATAGCATCTTGATTTCTCATAAAATAATTAGCTTCCATTTGCTCTAATCTAATTTTGAAAGAATTATTCTCCTCAGTGAGTTTTTTGAAATTCCTTTTCCATCTGGGCAAATCTACTTTTTAAGGCATTCTTCTCCTCATTGGCTTTTAGGCCTTTTTTTGCCATTTGAGTTAGTCTAATTTCTGAGGTGTTATTTTCTTCAGTATTTTTTGTGTCTCCTTTAGCAGGCTGTTGACTTGACTTTTCATGATTTTCTTTCATCATTCTCCTTTCTCTTTCCAATTTTTCCTCCACTTTTCTTACTGGATTTTCAAAATCCTTCTTGAGCTCTTCTACAGCCTCTAACCAGCTCATATTTTTATTGGAAGCTTTTGATACAGGAGTTTTGACTTCTTCTGGTTCCATAATTTGATCCTTTTTGTCCCCCCAAAAGGATTCTATGATCTTATTGCGCTGCCTTTGCTTGCTCATCTCGCCAGGCAATTACTTGACTTTTGAGCTCTTTGCCACAGTAGAACTCTGCTTCCAGATTGCAGTGCACTATGTCTCAAATTGTTGGGGTTTTCACAGATGTTGTCAGAGCTATGAGGAGGGTGCCCTCTCTACAAACACCCCTAGCACTGTCACACTGATCACAAACCCCAGGACCACCACCCAAGACTGTGAGCCAGATCCAAGCAGGTCAAAGCAAGAGCAATTACCATCTGAATGTTTGCTTGTTCCCTGTACAATCTGCATGCCAGGAGCCCCAGAGGCAGCCATGTGGCAGCATATGCAGCTGCCATGCCTCCTCCACCTCAGATGGTACTCTTCTGTCACCTGGTTCCAAAAAGCTCTCCACTGTACTTTTACTTTCTCTTTGGCATTTATGGGTTGAGAAGTCTGGAAACCACCATAGGTACTGGTGATTAGCTCTCCTGAATTCTGTTATGGTGCATCTGATCTGATGGTTGGGGACACCCCAGGACTGGAACCACAGGATCACATGGGACTGTGCTTGGCTCCCAGTTTGGTGTGATAGCCCCTTCTTGTTCAGCCTGCCAGGATGCCATTAGCAGGAGATCTGTTTCTCTCTGTCACTTTGTGGGTTCTGTAGGTCTAAAATTGGTTTAGAATCATATTTTACTGGTATTGGAGGTGTTTGGAGCAGGAGCCTCGAGGAGTTCCTGTTTTTACTCCGCCATCTTGGCTCTGCCCTCCCAACCCTAAACCCAGGTATGACTCTTCATGAACCCATTTTGTGGTTTTCTTGGTAGAGATATTAGAGAGGTTTACCATTTTCTTCTATAACTTATTTTAAAGACAAGGAAACTGAAACAAACAGGCTTAGGTGACCTGCCCAGAGTCACACAGTTAATAAGTGTCTGCCACACAACTTGAACTCATGATTATTAGTCTTCCTGACTCCAGGCCCTGAACTCTATCCACTGTACCATCTAACTGTCATTAAGGATAAATATGATATAATTAATAGCACTAGAATTAAGGGGCATTGAGAATCGCTTCCTGAAGAAGATAAAATTTTCATTTAGATTTAAAGCGAGACAGAGAAGGCAATAGGTAGAGATACAGAAGGGGAGAATTTGAGACATGAGGTAGAGTCAGAGAAAATACCTGTCACTGAGAGACAGAGTATTTAATTAATAGAATAGTAAGGAGGTTGATGTCACTGGATCAAAGATTTCATGACAAGGAGAAAGGCATAAGACTACTGGAAAGGTAGGAGGGGTCTAGGTTATTAAGGGTTTTGAAAATCAAGCAGAGGATATTGTATTCAATCCTGGAAGTAATAGGGAGCCAGCAACTTGAAAAAAATTATTTATTGAGTAGGGGGGTGACTTGATCCAAACTCTGCTTTAGGAAAATTACATTAGTGGCTTAATGAAGGATGGAGGGGATAATGGGTAATAATGGAAGGTGAGAAACATGAGGTAGGTAGACTCACCAGCAGGCTATTGTAATATTCTAGAGGTAAGGAGGTGAGGTCTTGTATCAGAGTGGTATCAGTGTCAAAGGAGACAAAGTAGAATATTCAAGTGATGTCACAAAGGTGAAATTGAGAAGTCTTGGCTATAGAATGCATTTGGGGATGAGAAATAGTGATTAGTCAAGGATGACTCCCTGGTTAGGAACCTGAGGAACTTGGAGAAGGGTGATAAACTCTATTGTAATATGGAAGATAGGATTGGGGGAAAGCTCTGGGGAAAAAAGTTAATGCGTTCTGTTTTGGTCATATTGTGTTTAAAATGTCTATTAGGCATCCACTTTAAGATATCTGAAAGGGAGTTGAAGACGTAAGTGTAGTGAAGTTGGGGTAGGATAAGTACAATTGAAAATTATTAATATAGATTGTAATTAAATATATAGGAGCTGATGAGACCACTGAATGAAGTAGTATAATGGGAAAACAGAAAAGGTCCCAAGACAGTGTCCTGTGAGGCACCTATGCTTGCAGGGCATGATCAGGATAATCATTCAGCAAAGAAAAATAAGGAGTAGTCAGATAGGTAGGAGGAGAACCAGGAGAGAATGATGTCCTAAAAACCTAAATGGAAGAGAATATCAAAGAGGAGAGGACGATCAACATATCGAATGCTGCAGAGAGGTCAAGGAGAATGAGAACCAAGAAAAGGCCATTGGATTTGGCAGCTCATCAGTAACTTTGGAGAGAGCAATTTTGGGGGAATCGAGAGATTACAATATGGATTGTAAGGGTTTAAAAAAGAAGAGGAAAACATGGATCCATCTATCATGGACAGCCTTTTCAAGGAACTAAACCATAAAGGGGAGAAGCAATATAGGATGATAATGGGGATGGAAGGATTGAGTGAAGGTTTTTTTTCAGGGTGTTTATGGCTAGTAGGCAATGAATCAGCAGAAAAGGGGAGTTTGAAAATAAGTGACAGGGTGGGAATGGCAGAGGAGGAAATCGATTGGAAGGGACAAGATGAAATAATTTTGTTTGAGCAAGTGAGAAGCTTAGTGTTGTTAAGGAGTAAGGAGACGGCAAAGGAGGCAATAGTGGCAGAAGGCATATAAATCATATGAAATGAAGAATAAGAGAGATGAGGAAGCACATGTGAATGTCCTCATTACTTTCTGTAAAACATGAGGCAAAATACTCAATTGAAAGGGTAGGAGAAGGGAAAACCATGAGAGCTTTGAAGAAAGATGAAAAGTTTGGAAAAGCTACTGTGAAGAGTCAGATAATGAATTGATAAGGTAGGTATGGAAAGATTGCCTAGCATCTATACCAAGGTGAGGTTATTTAACATAAATTTGTAATGGGAGCAGTCAGAATGATTGCATGATTTTCTATACCTTAATTGAGGAGTATATGTGTAGAAGAGAAGGCAAAGGATTGTCTAAATGACTTAGAAGGGCATAATTGGCAAAATGATAAAGAAGCTAAGAGAGAAGAATAAGGTGTTGTTGAATTGGCCACTAAGGGATCCAAATGGGGGAAAGAAGAGAGGTGTATCTAATGCATGGGAGATGGCCTTGAAGGAAATTAAGGATAAGGTGGTTGAAGGTCATACATAAGGTCGATGAAGAGTAGGATTTGTTAAGGGAAGGCAGGTAGAAAGTCAATAGATTAATGCCAGATAAGGGGACTTTAGAATTTTTTTAATGCAAGGGTGGTGAATTTAGGGTATAACTATCTTTTTATGTGACTGAGATGAAGTGGAAAAGTAGGTCATGGCAAGTAAGTCAAGGAATTGGGTGATTAGAGTATTTGAAAGACAATTAACATGCATGTTAAAGTCCCTGAGTGTGAAGGCAGGAGTTTAGGAGGAGAGAATAGTTGTAAACCACGTAGCAAATTAATTGAGGAAGGAAGGAAAGTGACTTGGAGGTGTGTAGACAAAATTCCAGGATTTTAGCTGGGTGGTAGATAGTAATACTATGAACCTCAAACAGGAGGGGAAACTGAGTGATGGAAGTTGGGGGAGATACTGGAAGTGGCAATGGGTAGCAAGGAGTATTCTAACTCCACCTCAACTAGTGGGCTGAGGGCAATGAGTAAAAGTAGAGCAAGTACTAGAAAGGGTGGCCACAGGGGTTGTGTCTTTAGGGGAAAACCTAGTTTCAGAAAAAGCTAGTAGATGAAAGGGATGGAAGAGGAAAAGATTTAGGATGAAGAGGTTATTGCCCATGGAATAGGTATTTCACAGGACAAAGTAAAAGGAGTTGTTGATATTCATTTGAAACTATGGAGTGACAGGGAGAGATAGGAATGAGGAATATATAGTTAAAGGGTGGAGAATGAGCTTTGGATAGTGATCTTCATGGGGTTCAGAATCATTGGGAAGTGAAATATTTGAGAAGATTCATCACTGGGTGGAGGGAGTCACTACTCCAAGAAAGCTGGAGATCAGGCTGAACATAAGTTCAGTACGAGATGGGAGGTGCAGGGTCAGAATTATGCTTCTTCTCAGTAGAATAATATGCCTTAAGAGGGGCATTTGTTTCACTTCAGTCTTTTTATGTGCTGTGCATGTATTTGTTGAATGCAGTGAACACTGAAATGGTCAGCAAACACTTCTAAGGCTATGTCTTCTAGCCAAGACATTCAGTATGTGCCAGATACCTGAAATGGTACTTAAGGTTCCTCTTTGCTAACCTCCCACTGACAGCAGCAGGATAGGTTGGGGTAATGCCAGTAACTAGAGAGAAACAATATTTGTTGCCAGGTTTTCCTTAAGCTCCTAACAGTATGTGTAGTCTAGAACTGCAACATTAAGAACGAATTAAAGGCTGTTCTTTGCCAATAGCCACATCCAAATAGGGTTCTCAAATACTAATGACATCCTTTTAGAGAGTCCAAGAAATTACTTCTGTGGGACATTGTTTTTTATTAGAAGAAATACCAAGCCCAGCAGGCTTTCATTGATGGTATTTAAAAAATAAGGCATGCCAGTCTGACAACAACATGACAATATGTCACAAACAGTGACAGCAATAATTCATGTCTTTCAAAAGGCAACTAGGAGGAAAGTTAGCATTTAGCCAGATTCTTAATGATCTGCACTCATAGAAAGAGCTCTGACTGTCACCAGTGATGTAGCAGGTCTTTTATGAATATGACATATAGATGTAGGAATCAGGCACATAATAGAAACTTCTAAAGCTTATTATTGAATAAATGTGATGGCAATATAGTAATATAAATATGTAGAAGACAGTCTTATCTACATTTCTTCTTTCCTTTCTTCTTTTCCTTTCCTTTCCTTCCTTCCTTCTTTTGACCATGTATTTTTTTCACTCAAGCTAGAAATATAGGGCCTCTGCTTATCGTTCAGAATCCACTCTTATTGGTATAGGAACTTTGACCTGTGTCATTGTTCCATTTCGGCTTTATTCTCCTTTTCCCAGGCCTGGAAGTATACCATATTAATGCTAAATTAGTTGTTGTTCAGTTTTTTAATTGTGTCTAACTCTTCATGAACCCATTTGAGGTTTTCTCGGCAAAGATACTGAAATGCTTTGCCATAGATGAGGGAACTGTGGCCAATAAGGATAAGTGACTTGCCCAGGGTCACACAGCTATTAAGTGCCTGACCCAAATTTGAACTCAAGAAGATGAGTCCGCCTGACTCAAGACCCAGCACTGTAACCACTGCACCACCTAGCTGCTCCATCCACTGCTGACCTTAATACAGATATTCAATCAGCTTTAACCCACTGAAACTCAGAATCCAGATTTTAAGAGATTTGCCACTCACCTTCCCAGATGACAGGAATTGCAAGCTAGTGCCACCATAGTTAGCTATATTCTTTCCTTACATTTTCTTGACAGAAGAAAGTGTTATCATATTCGATTTGGAAGGGATCTTCTCTCAGTCTCCTTTTTATCCATGACAAAAGATATTTTTTCAAGAATAGAATCCAGAAGATTGTGTTTTCCCCCATAAGTGTGGAACTATTCTTCTTGCTGTTTTCACCTTCATTTTGATATAAACATGAAAAAAGAGAAATGTCCCACTTAGGGACATTTTAAATTAGAAAACTTTAGTTATTATGTTTTGTCTTCTGGTTTCCTTGTAATTTCATATATACTTTTTAATAATGCTCAGGGAGAGTAAACATTCTGTTAATAAAATTGGCAGATGATTGGGAGCTCTTGCTAATAATAGTTAGGAAAATTAAATAATATAAATCATAAAAATATGAGCAGAGGTACAATGAAATTGGAAATTCATATAATAAAGCATCTTAAAAAAATGAGCATGATGATTTAGGGGGTGGGATACTAACTAAAGTCTGCTTTCCCTAGACTTAAATATTTTTGGGGGGTGATAGATATAATCCTGACATGTTACCTTTTTTCTGAAAAATAACAACAACAACAAAATGACCAGACTGATGCCAACATCCTGCTTCCTCTCCTGCCAGGAATCAAATTCATCTTGAAGAAAGGTTGGTGAAAGAGACTAGAGATATTTTTTTCATGCCTCGTGTGAGCCAAATGTGGACAGACCCATGTAGACACACAAAATCCACATGGGAAGATACCCATGCCATGATCATCACTGCTACCTTACGTTAAAAACTCCTAAACTTCTAGGAGTAGTTTCAGAAAAAAAAATGAAATCTCAATGCTGTTTGGTGCCCAGCAACAGATGCTAGTCTGTTATGATGGTTATAAGAGAAAAAAATTGATAGAAGGAAGATACTAAAGTTTTTGGAGATAAAGACAACTACTAAGAGGTTGTTTTTTAGTCTATTGCTCATTCTTTCAGGTAGAATGGTACAATGGATACAGTTAGGATTTGGATTATGGAATATTAGACTCAGGATATTTTTAAGGAAGAATAGGATAGGCATGAAAAATAGCCGCCATGTGACAGAAGCCGTCAGTGGGAGACAAACAGTATATTCTAATCGTGTTTCTGAAGAGTTATCGATTGCTTATTGTATGGGCATCTCAGTTTTGCAAAGTAGTTCGACCTTCAAGTCATGGTAGGAAGAAAGGAATCTAAGTGATAAAAAGCAACAAAGAGGAAAAGAAAATGGGCTGACAACTCAGATGAAACAAGGCTAAAAGTTTTAGGATCTTAAAGAAGCTGAGCCTAAGGTAAATGAAAACATTCCTAGTTAAATATGTATGAGAAGAAAAGAAAAAAAATCACACATGAATGAAGAAAGGAGAGTGAGCCATGAGAAGAGGAGGGTCATGGAAACCCTTCTGTACCAAATACTATTAAATACACAAAAATCCTTGCAAGAATGAACATATTTGAGTTGGGTCTAAATGTTGAGCTGACTAATTGTTTTTGTAGACCAGATATGGAATGAGAAATGAAACCACATCAGGGACTTTGATCATGAAGTATCAAGTTATTCCATGACCTGGACCCCCATGAATAGAGTGGAATCGGGGAAGCAAACATGAGAGGTAACACAAAAAGCACTGTATTTGAAGACAGGGGAACCCAGATTTTCTACTGGATCTGCCACTAATCAGCTATGAGGTATTGGATAAATCACTTCTTCCTGAATCTCAGTTTTTTCATCTGCAAATGTGAAGGGAGGGCCAAACTCGGCACCTTATTCGATCAAGTATGATACTGAAATGAAAACAGGCACTCATTGATATGTCATTGAATGCCTAAGAAGAGGAGGTTTAATGAACCAAAACATAAAAAGCCTATATAATGACACAGTTCGAGAAGATACACATTGCCTTCTTCATCTCCCTATGGGAATGTGTTTAGTGAGCAGTGATTTCAGGTATCCTTCAAGTCTGAAACAGATCACTCTCATGTGATTGGAATCTTTTATACAGCTGAGTGATCAGGAAATTCAATAAGAAATGCAACAGGATGAGAGGCCATCAGAAGTCTATTTCAAAAATGGCATAGCTTGGTCTTTCCTTTGTTCACTCACCACCACCCCAATTAGGTCTTAGCTTTTTTACCTTTTAATGAAAAATATCTCAATTAATGTTGGGTCAAGGGAAGTGTGAGTTAGGAAACAAGGTAGATATTGGTACTATCACAATAAAATGAGACTGGGGTACATGATACCAAAGACCCTTTCAGATGAAAGCTTTATGTGTTCAGTCATTTCAAAAGCTTTTTCTGTCCTTGTTCCAAGTGTACTTGTGTTCCCCTTAATGAAATAGGCACTCAGTCTTCACCACGGACTGATCCGGCAGAGCTCTAGGATAATTTCTGCATGAATTTTTGTAAAGTTTAGCGATCCTTTCAAACTTCACTTAGAAGCACAGACATCAGTGAAGTATATGAATAGCAGTACGAGAACAAAGGTGTTTAATTAAAAAAAATGGAGAAGAGAATGACTAACAATAGTAAGGAAAAATAGCCAAGTAAAACTTAAGAAGAATATGATAATGGACAATGCCCAGTTTATGTTTTAAAATTATTAGCATATTGTATTGTTGGAGGTTTTATACATCTAAAAGACTGTAAAATCCTTGTCTCTGTAAGCTGGTGGAAAATTTGACTGAATAGATATGGTTCCATACCCATCTACTTTGTATATAGTTAGTACCCCAAGTGCATACGTTTTTAATATCATTTGCACCTTGCATTTTAGTAAAAGAGTTTCTGTGCTAGAAATAGCTGCCTGAGTTCATCATGCTTGAAAGGATACAAGTACCTTGCATCAATCTGGCACTCAATAAATACTTGTTTGGTTGATTGATTGACTACATGATTAATTCTAAGTACTATGTCACATTACGTGACTTATTTCTTAAAAGCCCTGTCAGCATGTGGGTGGTACATTCTCTCTGTTCCACAGTGTTTCTGCATAGTTTATTAACTTCCTTAAGTCTATGTTGTAAGTCACTGTCTTGGATGGAACAGAACAGGAGAACATCCAAATGGTTGCTTCTTTCTACGTACTGAATGGCTTTCTGCCACCACCACATAATGGAAACTGTGTTTCTTCTGCAACCTTAGACCATGCCTATGAGTCTGCTCTCTTTTGACATGCCTCTATACCAATACGTTCTTTCTAGGAGATGATGCCTTAGGGAATGTCATAGAAATAATGCATATGGTTTTCAGCAAGGAAATTGACAATGTCTCTGCTGCTTTTCTTGTGGGTAGCACAAGCACTGTGTTAAGCACTTTACAAATGTTATTTTATTTGATCCTCACAGCAACCTTGGACACAGATGCTATGATAATTTCTCTTTTGCAGTTGAGCAAACTGAAACAGAGATTAAATGACATGCCTAGGGCTGCATAACTAGTAAGTGTCTACGGTCAAATTTGAACTCAGGTCATCCTGACTCCAGACCCAGCACTCTATCCATAGCTGTCAAAAAGAACACTAGGTTTGAAGTCACATGGCCTGAATTCTAATCCTGGCTTTGCTACTTATCGTGTCTCCGACTTTAGGTAAGCCACTTAACTTCTCTGGGACTCAATTTTTTTTTTTCATTTGTAAAATGATTATCAAAGGTCCCTTACAGTTCAAACCCAGTAATATATAACAATAGGCTTGTCCTGAGCAGGAAGCTTGGGAGCTATAAAACTTGGGAAGTTAATTCTGACAGGAAAAAAACGTCCAGTTTAAAAAGGGACCAAATGGGGTGACTAGGTGGCATAGTGAATAGAGCACCAGCTCTGGAGTCAGGAGGACCTGAATTCAAATCCTACCTCAGACACTTAACACTTACTAGCCCTGTGACTTTGGGCAAGTCACTTAACCCCAATTCCTCTGCCTTATCCCCTCCAAAACAAATAAAAATAAATAAAAAAATAAAAAGGGGGCTAAATGCTGATTGAAGGGGCATACTTTACTAATCCCAGCTATCATGAATACTGAAGGCAGTTGGTATCTGGGGCTTGGAAGTTCTGAGCTATAGTGGACTGTGCTGATTGGAAGTTCATGCTCTCAGGTCAGCAACAACATGTTGAATGATCCTTCTCCTATAGGGTGTCAGTAGGTTGCCTAAGGAGTCAATTTCTCCCAAATCAAAAGTGGAGCAGGTTAAAATTCTCATGCCAATCTGTAGAGAGACTTGCTAATATGTAATCCCTACACAGATTTAGTGATATGGAAGTATTCAACCTTTCAAATAAGTGAATGAATCAGTAAATAGATAGAAAAAATAAGCAAGCAATTAAATAAGTATAAATACACAAATGAATGAGTAAATATACAATAAAAAAACAAACACATAAATAAAGGGGCTAAATTTAAAATGAGAATAGATATTGAGGGAATGAATTCCTTGCTCTAAGAGTACATGTACATTTCTTCTCCAGTGGCTTGGATATGGCTGAAATATTCGTCTATACAATTGTAATAGTAATGAAATATAAAGATCCCCCTGAATTGGCTTGATTTTTGGATTGATTGTGTTAAAACCCAGAGTTGTGAATCCCACTTGTGGGATGGACTTGTTGATGTGAAAAGAGAGGGCTGAACTGGGAGGAGCTGGCGAAGTGAATTTAGGGAGGCACAAACAGAGAGCGGCAGAAGAATTTTTTGGAAGCAGCATCATGGAGGCAGAAATGGAGAGGATTGCTGAGGGTCAGTTTGAACTGCCCAGGACTTTTGAGAGCTGCCACCCAGAGCTGCCAAGGACTCAGGAGACATGGCTATTATGCTGGTACTTTGTCTCTCTGTTTTGATATTGTTTTGCCAAATTCGTCCACTGGTGAAGGATAATCCTGTTGTTGCAGAGGTTCTGGAACCTTGCTGTTGGTTTAGAGCTCCTGAGATTGTTCTGCAGACAGAGAGTGAATTGTGCCCACTGGTGAAGACCAAAGCTGTTGTTGCACAGTTCCTGGAACCTTGCTGTTGGTTCAGAAGCCCTGAAGAAGGATTTTCTTGTTATATGTTTACAGAAATCCTGGAAGAGGTTTTGCTAGTGTTGTCAGGGGTCTTAGGACTGTTCTGCAGATAGAGAATGAATTAATGAGGACACTGGCAATGTATCTTGTGGCCTATTCAGCTGTGATCCAAGGGTGGGGAACTTTTGACTTTTTTATGCTTTGTGATTGACTAAATGAATGTACTTCCTAGGGGTGGAGGAGTACTTAGAAGAGGGTCTTTGGGATTGACTAAATGAATTATAATGTCCAGGGGTGGAGTAGTACTTGGGAATTATTGAATTATACTTGGTGAATGCTGTATTTTGAATTATGCTATATTTTGATTTTCTCTGTTCTTAATTTGTCACTGAATAAAATGGAGAGCAGCTATGCTGGTATTTTGAACTTTGGGAAGTTGTCTTTGCTTGGCATTACAACAATGTAGGGGATAGCACTTGATCTTCACATTTACTAGTAGGAAAGGAACAGAGATGTAACTACCTTATTAGAAAACAAAGGGCCTGGGTTTCAAAAAATAGAGATGAGTTTGTCTTCAGGGACATCCACTCTACTTTCAGAGCCCTAGCACTGGCTTCCTGATAAGAGAACTGGGAAGTATAGGGTACTTGATTTGTTATGAAACCCAAAATGTATGTTTACCTTGTACCCTTTATGGCTAGTTGGAACAACTGAACTCTCAAGTTTCTAGCTTGCCTCCTAGAAAGGAGGAGTGAGAGAGAAGGCTCTTTATGTGGATTATAGGAGGATTGTGTGAGTTGAAGGAAATACCTGCTCTAGTATTTATGTTGCCCACTTTATTTATTTCTAGTATCCTCATTAAAATTTTATGCCATACCTTTGAAACAGAGTCAATGAGAGACATAGCCAGTGATATAAGGAAAGGAGAAAGACAGTGGGTGTAGACAGAGCTGTGATTTGATTGTATAATCCACACCATGTCTAGACCTTGAGAAGGATTCTGCACCATTGCTCACAACAGGGTGAACACCAACACAATTGCTCCCAAGGGTGGTCAGAGGTACACATGGAAGGCAAATGATAACCTGACTGATAATATATACCCTACTTGTGAAAAGCAGCATTATAAATGAATAAAGAGCTGGCTTGTAGTCAAGAAGACCTAGTTTCAAATCTTTCCTTTGATGTATACTGAGTCAGGATATCACTTACTCTCTAGTGCTCTAGACAACTCCAAGGATAGAGAAGTACTTTTTTCTGGGAAGTCTCCATACAAACAAAATTACAAATCAAGTTCTTGTCATCCTTGCTACAGACTCCAGAATTCAGCACTGGTCATATGTAATGTAGAGGGTGCTGAATTCAAAGTCAAATAACTTGGGCTCAATTGCTGCCTCTTTGGTACAACTTTGGGCAAGTTATTTCACAGCTAGGTCCCAGTTTCCTCTGCAAAAATGGGGGAATTGAAGAGGATGAATTATGAAATATTTTCCAGCTCTGAATCTATGCCTTACTACTTTCCTACTCCACCTGCCCCCATCTCAGTGGAGTTACACTACATCAGCATAATTAGGTGAATTTGTGAGTGACTGAATAATGAGACCTAAAGAATAATTAATGGATCAATGTCAACTTGAATGGAGGTGTCAAATTGGGTATTAGAAGACTCTGCACTTGACCCTACCTGTTTAACCTTTTCATGAAAGTATAGATACAAATAGTAAAGATATACTTATGATTTACAGTTTTTAAAAGTGTCGCATTGTGGATATAAAAGAAAGGGCAGTCCAAAAGAGCTAGTTTGGAATCCTGACTTTATTAGCTGTGAGAATATAATCAAGTTGCTTAGCCTGTTTGAGGCTGTTTCTTCACTTTTAAAAGAGGAATAAACTTATTTATTTTTTGATGCTTTTTTTTCCTTTTCCTTTTTGTTTTTGGAAAGGGCTTCATAAATCTATATAGGGTGCTTTATATACATGTTGTTATCCATAGTAAATAGAGGGAGAGGACCTAAACCTATGATTACATTGTATTGAATATGCCAACTGTGAAAATTCTCTTTAGCCTGGCAGGTGGGAACCTCCTTTGCATATTACAAATTCAGATATTTGTCTAGACTAGAGCCCTGAGAGTTTAAATGACTGTCCTAGGGACATTAAGTCAATGTATGTTAGAGAGAGGGCTTGAACAAAGATTTTCCTGCCTTCCATGCTCACTATATCCACTGTCATATTGTCTATTACTGGTACTTTTATAAGAGTTATTAGAAATCGATAAGATCCAGGGAAGGGTGAGCAGGATGTGAAGGCATTCAAAGTACAAATACATCGTATGTGTGATGATTAACTTTGATAGATTGGGCTCCTCTCAGCAATACCAGGTTAGAAGACAACTCCAAAAGACTCATGATGGAAAGGGATATCCACATCTAGAGAAAGAAGTGCAGAGTCTGAATGCAGATTGAAGCAAGCTACTTGCTCTCTGTGTTTTGTGTTGGTTTTTGTTTTGTTTTGTTCCTTCTTTCTCATTGTTCACTACATTGGTTATAATCTTTCTTTATAATTTGACTAATGTTCAATGTGAAGGTATTTGTGGAACTTATATTGATTTCAAACTGCCATGGGAGGGGGAAAGAGGGAGAAGAAAGACGGGGAGAAAATTTGAAACTCAAGGAATTGTGGAACTGAATGTTGTAAGCTAAAAGTAAATAAATAAATTTAACATTTAAAAAAAAAGAAAATACCACTCGATGATCAATTTTAAGAAACTAGATATGTTTACCCTGGAGAATGAAAGACTGAAGTGTAGTATATGGGAGAGGGTTAGATTAATCTATCCTGACCATAAAGGTTAGTACTAAGAGAAAAGGGTAGAAGCTGAAGAGAGGTAGATTTACCCTTAATATAAAGAAAGCTGTCTTAAAAGTTAGAACTCTCCAAAAGAGAAATGCACTATCTTGTGGTGAAATCCCTATTCCTTGAGGTCTTCCAGCAAGGACTGGATGATTCCTTATCACAGATTAAAAAAAAAAAAACATTCTTGCTTCATGTATGATTGTATTTGAGGGCTTATGTAGAATTCTCCATTTCTTCCATGTTATGATTTCATAGAAACCACTTTGTAACTATAAACAATTTTATAAATGTTGTTTTCATTTAATGAATTTCTGGATTCTAGATAAAATCACTTTCCCATTCCCTTCAGTATTTATAAATTCTACTAGCTTTGAGCTGGCTAGGTGGAGCAGTGAGTAGAGTGCTGGTCCCGGAGTCAGGAGGACCTCATTTTGAATCCGGCCTCAGACACTACACACACACACACACACACACACACACACACACACACACACACACAGATGCAAGACACCACTAAGTTACAAAAGGCCTATTCCTTATCATAAGTTGTTATTGTTGGTCCTTCATTTTCAAAGAGGAGAAATGACAGCATGGGTTGATATCTTGATTGGTGTGTGAGGTATAATTGCACAAAGTCATCAGCCTTACTCTCTCTTCCAGAGTCACCAGAATCAATTGGCAGGAAGAAAGTCATTGGTGATGGCCTGGGATTCAATGGATAACCTTGGTGTCTTTGATGCCTGACAAAACTCCAAGCCAGAGATGGAGAATCTATGGCCTTGAGGCCACATGTGTCCCTATAGATCCTTAAGAGAGGTCCTTTGCCTGAACCTAAACATCACAGAACAAATCTTTTTATTAAGGAGATTTGTTCTATGAAGTTTGGATTTAGTTGAAGAGTCACACTTGAAAACCTTGAGGACTACATGTGGCCTGAAGCCTGGGGGTTCCCTACTCCAACTTTTCCACAACATCTCCTTTAGCTACCTTCATAGCTGTTGGAATAAATTTTTCTTATCCACCAATTGAGTTAGGAAAAGTCTTCATATGCTTGGGATAGCTATCCCCCTAACTCATTGGCAGGTTTGAGGCCTGTTGGTTACACCCAAACTACAACTTCTTTAAGCCACAGATGAAAGTTGGGTAACAGTTGGACAGCAGAAGTGGATGGCAGCCATGGAAGATGCTTGGCCAGTCCTCAAACCAGAGGTACTGGTCCTCCCTGGAACACCATGCATCCCTTGAAATAGGTATAGAAAATATATGTGTATCATTTACTCTATAAAACAGGCATTGTGGAAAATTTGACTCTATACAGAAAATTTGACTGTTTTAATATTGATTTCTATTGAAGATCAAATTTACATTGACCCAAAAGCAAAGAAACAAAGCAAAACAAAATCCATTGCATACACTGGACTGAAAACTTTTACTGAGGAATGAGTTGAGAATTTTTCTATTCCATGAGTAGACTTAGTATGTGACTTTCCCAATCTTGGGCTACATATTTTAGCTTTATGGAGTGCCTTAGCCCAAACAATTTATTCTCCCTTTGTTTCTGTCCCATTGCTTGCACTTCAAATAACCTCCTACAAAATACTGAATTGAAATTTCTCTCTCCCAAAAATGCCAATAATCTCTTACATATAAAATTCAACACCCCCTTCTCAGTTCTTATGCTCCTTGAGCTTTTGATACTGTTGACAATCTCCTCTTCCTAGATATTTTTTCTTTCTCTGATTTTCATGGAATTATTCTTTCCTTCTTTAGTGCTTAACCACCCATTCCAATTCTCATTTACTGGGTCACTATCTTACATAATTTTTTTTTCTCTCCAGGGGTGTACTAGAGCCAGCTCAAAGCATCTAGAGAGAGCAGATTGATAATTTTTCAGTGTGAGCTTTTACCCTTCAGAAACCAGCAAGCATTCGAAATCAGTCATTGTTTTGTGAATGTCCAGATTTGAGAAAGTTATGAGGAAAAATTTGTGGAATTAATAATGAAGATTAATCCTGAAAGTATGTTGTGTATACACATTTTGTTCCCTTCTAGAGAGCAGGTTGTTCAATGTTTACTGAAATAACCTTTCTTCTTTCTGCTTCTGTCTGTCTCCATTGTCTACCTTGGGGATCTCATCTGTTACTATTGGTTAAAACATCCTATCCACACAGGAGACTCCTAAATTTAGATTTCCAAGGAAATTTCTTTGTCAGTTATTCATTTTCACCTTGTCAGATGCCTACTGGTCATCTTCACTCTATTTTCTACTGGTACATAAAACTAATATTGAAAACTTGGTCCTTCTTGAAACTTTCCTACATCTTTGGATTGCATCGCCATCCTCCCAGTCACCCAGTTCTGTAACCGCAGATTCCACCTTAAGTTTTCTTTCTCACTGTCTCTGTAAATATAATCATTGCAACTTAAAAAAAAATATCTCAAATCCAGAATATCTCTGATATTTGTCCTCTTCTCTCTGCTCACACTGCTACCACCTTCATCCCACCTGGGGTATTTTAATGACATCTTAATTAATGTCAATATCTCCACTATTTATCATCTGTAATCCTTCCTTTACATAGCTGCTAAATAACCTTCTTAATGCTCGTGTCTGACTCAGTCATTGCTCTGCTCAAAAAATTTCAGTGGCTTCCTATTTCTCTGGAAGAAAATACAGAGCTCTCATGCCATTATTTATGCTCCTTAACAAGAAGGTAACAACTAACATTCAGCAATACATCACTTTATATACACTATTTTTCACCCAAATAGGGTTACTAATTATTTTTTTCCAAATATGACTTTCAACCTACCTTTCCCATTTGCATAAGCCATTGGCACTTTTGTGTATTGTGTTTCCTTGTCAACTGCTCCTCTATGAATTTTTATTTTCTTTCTTTTTATCTTTCTTCTCTAGGATTATCTCCTCCAGAATCCTTATTTGATTATATTCATTTAAAAATTATCTTGTCTTTCCTTATGGGTGTCTATATTTTAGTATCCCTTTAATAGAGTATAATGGTCTTGAAGACAGGGACTATATTTTTTTTCTTTGTATGCCTACCTTGCACAATGCCTTTGATATAGTAGATAGTAATAAATTTAAAATTTTATTCAAGTGATTTTTTTTTCAAACATGAGAAACTACATTCCACATTTGAAGCTCAGAAAAATGTTGCTTTCCTTCTCCTTTTATATGCATAGTTACATTGGCTGATAAGATTGCAGTATCACACTTTATAATTGAATGTTATCATCTAGCTTAACCTGAAATAAGGAAAATTATGGAAATGTCAAAGTGTCAGGCAATGTAAAATAAATTTCTTTCTTTCCCTATCAGTTCTGTAAATTTGAAACTCCATCTAACAGATCTGCTCTATTTCCTATGCCCGTGCCTTTTTGCTAGATCATCCCCCCACCTGGAATGTCCTCCTTTCTTATCTGTGTCTTGTAATAAAATTTTCTAGTGGAATTGCAGCTTGAGTACCTCCTTCATAGGGATTTTCCTGATCTCCCCCCTCCCTACAAAGATGTTGTGTACTGCTAGGTCGAAATTAGTTCAAATAATGACACTCTTGAAGTTGTTCCAATGTACTCAAATTTGCACTATTTGAAGTTACAATTACACAAAATATGGCAATTGATTCCAGTCAAATGAAAATAAGCAATATGAATTCAAATAATTTGACTACTTAAGCAGATTCATTATTTTGCTAATGGGAATTAACTACTAATTTATTTTTTTTGCTATATTCTATATCAAAGGCATTGTACAAGGTGAAAGGGATACAAAGACACGTCTCTGTCCTCAACTCTCTTATGTTGTACAAAGGGAACACCACATACCCACAAAAGGTATTTTAGAGATAGAAAACCAATTTTTAAAATGGAAAAAGAAATCAAATAAGTTTCCATGAAGAGATTGTCACAGAGCTCAGTTTTGAAGAAAAATAAAAAGCCCCTACCAATAGGGACTTATCTACTTTATGTGTGTATGTTTATGTGCATGCATGTATGTATGTATGTATAAATTTATACATTCATGTTTCCCTCTCTACTCAGCCTATTAGAATATAACTCACTAAGGGTAAAGACTGTTATTCCTTTACCTTTCTATCACTAGGTGACTCAGGAGATAGTGCCTGGCCTAGAGTCAGGCAGGCTCTTCTTTCTCAAGTTCAAATCTGGGATCATACACTTACTAGCTGTGTTACCCTGGGAAAGTCACTTAACCCTGTTTGCCTGAGTTTCCTCATTTGTCAAATGATCTGGAGTAGGAATGTCAAACCACTCCAGTATCTTTGCAAAAAAAAAAAAACCTTAAATGTGCTATTGAAGTATCAGACACAATTGAAAATGACTAAACAACATCAATACCTAGAAGTGCTTTGCAAATAGTTGCTAGCAATAAAAGTTTGAGTCAATTTCTTGTTGTACTCAAATCACCCTGAATTTTTCAAAGTCATCTCATCCTCATAATAACATTCCAGACTCCACAATTCTTGGTTGAGTTTTCATTTATTCTTTATTAATTGCTCTACTTCCCAGCTGGGGAAGTTCCCAAGGTAGTTTGCCTCTTCTAGATAATCCAGAAGGATAGACTCCAGTGGAGTTCAGCTGGATTTGAGTGCTTATTAAAATCAAATTTGGATTGGATAAAGAGATTGGCACTTGATATATGAGAGAAGAGCCAATTTGCTACAGGTGCATTGTGCTTGCCCAAGGGAAAATTCAGGAAAAATCTCTATCTTCCAAAAAACATTAGATTTCATTAACTAGCCTACCCCTTCTGGAAAGGGTTCTGCCTACTCTATTCTGTTTGAGCTTTAATTGTGATAAGCCCCTTTGCAGATTCCAGATAAATTATTGTGCAGTGCATAGCTACTAATCAACCAAGGTCAGGGCCAAATGTGTGTATATGTGTGTTTAAATTATTTTTATGATTATTCCTCTGCCTTCACATTTTCACAAACCCGATTCTAAACTCACTTCAGAACTCCAAAACATGTGTGTAGTAGTACTTACTGTGAAAGAAATTTATAATTCAAACAGAAAAATTCTAAAGAATAATACCAGTAATATTAGTGAATAAAGCAAATTGTTTTAAATAGTTGTTCATCTTCATAGAGTCTCTCAAGAAACATCAAATTATAGACATAATGGTCAAATGTAACACTAGAGAGAACCAGAATCAAAACTAGGGATTTGCCTCAACTCAGTGAATTTATTTATTTTCTTTTCTTAAAATTTAATCTAATATTTCCCAATTATATGTAAAATATTTTTAATAATCATTTTACAATGATTTCCATATTCTCTCTTTCTCTCCCACCTCTTCACCATTCTTGAGAAGGCAAACACTTTGATTTTTATTATACATATGAAGTCATATTAAACATATTTTCATATTAACCATGTTGCCAAAGAAAATACAAGCAAAAGAAAACAACATAATACAGTAAGTTTAAAAAAAGTATACTTCAATCTGTATTCAGAATTGCTCAGTTCTATCTCTGAAGGTGAATAGCATTTTGTAATGGGTCCTTTGGAAGTGCTTTAGATCACTGACTTGATTGAAGGAGTTAAGTCTTTCACAGATGATCATCCTTACAATATTACTGTACAATATTCTCATGGTTCATCTCACATCACTTTGTATCAGTTCATGTAAGTCTTTCCAGGTTTTCCTGAAAGGAATTTGCTCATCATTTCTTGAAGGACAATATTGTTCCACCACAATCACATACCACAACTTATCCAGTCACTCCCCAATTAATGAGCTCCTCCTCAATTTCTAATTCCTTGCCATCATAAACTGAGAGCATTAAAAAAAAATAATTAACACATACTCTCTTGAAACTAATCCAATTGCATTTTCTCAGAATTTGAGACAACATATGCTCTGGAAACTTAAAATCCTTGCCTAAATTCTAATCCTTTTTCTCTTAGTGACTAGACATGTGACAATCAAGTCATAACTTTTGACCTCAGTTTTTTTCATCTTTAAAATGGAAAAATAGATGATATGGAAAGAAAAATAATAGAGTAGGACCATATAATATCAACAAGTTGTAAAGTTATATGATTTTATAAAATGGTAATAAATCATCAAAAGCATTTATCTTTGAATTTTTTGACTTTTCTTATCATGGCTTCTATGTGTTCTTATCAATAACATTTTCTTTTAATGCAAAAATCTCTTTCCCCATTATACTTCTTTAAATTAATAGTATTCCTTTTTTTTCTGCTGAGTTTCATTCTAAGTACATTACCTAATCCTGAGCTTCAATCACATTTCTAATTATCCCCCAAATAATTTTCATGAAGTTTTCCTTTGACATCTGTTGTATGCTGATAATGTGAGAATCAAGTGCTGAAGTGTCTTTAGCTATGGTTCATGATATCCCATTGTTAAAGTGGAAAGGAAAATACATTTAATTGCTTTGAGGCTAAAATAGCTCTTTTCCAACTCTCAAAATGATAATCAATGTTGAAAATTCTAGTTTTTTATTCTAGTGCAAGGCATCCTTCATTCACTATAAATGTATTTAGATATAGTCATTGCTACAATTCACTTAATTTTATTGAGTGCACATAATATTCAAGGCTCTGGGCTTAATGCTGGGGGATACAAAATTAAAAAAAAATATTTTATGCCGCCCAAACTCTGGATTTTATATTATCACACACTTATAGAGACTATAATGAAGACATTTCCCTCCCATGTCTTATTTGGTTCTAGGTACCACTATAGTTTGAGGGACACAGGGAAGCAATCAGCAATGGTACAATACCGATATAAAAAACTCCATGTTAGGTAAAGCAACATTGAAGTTTAAAACAGTAAATTATATTACTGAGAACATTCTTTTGGAGTAGATTGTATTCAGTTAGTGCCATATAGTCAAGAAACATATGTATAGCATTAACTGTTTCACAGTGTGGTAAACAGAAGTCTATCATATTCTTATAATATTCTTACACACACACATATAAAATATATGTAGGTATATATAGGTATGTGTGTACACTTATATTATGCATGTGTATGTGTGTGTGTGCATGCATATACATACACACATGCACTATCATGTACACATTCCCCAGACACTCTATAAATGAATGGTTATGGGAAAAGTCTACAAGGAGACCAGAGGAATAAAAGACAATTCATGGGCAAAATTAATGTAACCCAGTGAGATTTTGTTTGGAAGATTTATATTTGTACACTTTTGGGGCCCTGATAATAATCTAAAGGTCAGACACAGGTAGTGAATTTCTTTCAAGTACTCCAAAGTAGAAGACTATGCCTTCCTCTAGGCCTACAGATTGAACATAGCAACTCTGTAGGCACAGGACTGATATCCTTATATTAGTTTGAGTAGTACAAAATGACTTTGCAGTTTTTCATTATATACAGAAAGAGTTGCATACCTGACATATGTTTTACAGTTTCCTTGATCACCAGGGATATTAAGGGAATAATTGCTAGGAAGATAAGGTGCTTGTCTATTACCTCCATTTGAAAATCTATGCTTTTGGATTCTTGTGCATTAGAGTTGGTCTACGACAGAGCTGGAGGGAGAGGAAGTAAATAGTGGTGGGGCTGATGGAGTCTCAATTACTCATTATTGCTCTGACAAATTTATTATTCAGCAGACTGAAATGTGGGTAGAAGATGACTCTCATGACCTTGGCAAGGATCTGAGGCATTCCTTATCTGTATAAGAATAGAGTAGAGGATAGCAACAAGCAAAAAAAAATAAGAAGAAAGAAAGAAAGAAAGGAAGGAAGAAAGAAAGAAAGAAAGAAAGGAAGGAAGAAAGAAAGAAAGAAAGGAAGAAAGAAAGAAAGAAAGAAAAAGAAAGAAAGAAAGAAAGAAAAAGAAAGAAAGAAAGAAAGATAAAGAAAGAAAGGAAGAAAGAAAGAAGTTAACAAAGATGTCATCAAGTTTGACCATGATCTGAATTTTATTAACATTTAATGCTCCCATATATATAATAAACAGGCTTGCAGTTCAAGTCAGGGGTTTTATTTACCACTTTTTTATATTCTGGTGGCTTCAGTGGTGTGCTTGATTCAATTTGAACTGACTCAAGAGAACTGATTGAGCCAATTGTTAAATTTTTAGTGTGTACATTTATACCTTAGAAATTGTCCAAAACTATGAATCAGGGTTTGTATTTTTGCTATTGCTTTTATTATCTGGGCTTGAGAAAGAGATGGGGACCATGTTGATAATGAAGATTAAGATTAATGTTTGGTGGACAATTTTTTTTCAAGATATAGTTGTTAAACATTTACCAACATATGCCTACATATTTTAAATCTGTTAGAAGGATCACTTGGGAAGAAAGACTGGAAAACACTTCTCATATAACAAGGTAAATTGAATAATTCTGAATAATCTTATCACTTTGACCATGGTAATCAAATAAGCCACCATTTTTCAGAGTAGCGTGGTATAGGGAGGCTATCTGAGAATCAGGGGACCTTAGTTCTGCACTGACTACACCAACAATTAACTGTGTATGCTTGGACAAATTATCGAATCTCTCTGAGCTTCATCCATAGAATATGAGGATGACTCATTGATCTCTTTGCTCCCTTTAGTTCCCATATTCTATGACTTGGTAATTCCTGGCAATGCAAATATTTCTACATATGGGCATAGTTTAATCACTTAAATTGTCCAGATTCTGTTGTCAGCAGCTAATCTAGATACATGTCAGTGTTATTTTATTTGTCATGAGCATAGCTGCATTCATGAGCTCATAAAGGTCATATTAAATATTCTAAAATCCATTTTTTAAGATCCATATAGACCTAACTATAATATGAATCCCCAGAAAGTGGGCACCTTAACCCCTGCAAGGTACTGGTATCTCTGTCTCCAAGGGCAATGTAATAGTTATACTGTACTTTTACATACACAAATGAAATCCACCAGGCTAAGCTTTCCATTTACGATAGCAAGAGTCTTAACAGCCTACCTTATCAATAATAGTCATTCAGATATTATGCAAGTGATTGAAGATACCATTAAAAAATCATGAAATGAGGCATAATAGGTAAGAAAACTCAAACCCCACAAAAGAAATGAAGAAATTGATGAAATCAGAGTATAATAACATAAGGAAGGATGAGATAAAGTACGTCAGATTACTTTATATTAAAGAATTGAGTGATGGAATAGAAGCAAGAGCCAAAGAAGATAATATTAATGTGAGGTTTGAATCCATTAATCAGGCCAAACATCAGACAAGCAATATTGTGAGAGCTCCTGGAAGAGTCACACATGCTGGATGTTTTATATATTTATTGGAAAATTCAAGTCAACATTCACAGGGGAAAAAAAAAAAAAACACCACACACACACAGAAGAGATTTAGAGAGGACTGATCATTGAGATCAATGCTTTTCTAAAAGTATAATCAGCTACTGAAAAACCCAGAAATAATTAAGCATATGGATAAAATATTAACCAAATCTTCTCTTTTAAAAGGAAAATGTTCAAATTTTGTTTGCATATAAGCTAGAACCCTTAACTGCCCTACTAGAAGACAAAAAAACCTAAAATTCATAATACTGATAACCACCATTGTTATATATCCACTACTTGTACTCCTCTCCCTTAAAAAAAAAGATTAATTAAGGATAATTAGTTAGGTAAATATAGTTATTTCCATGAATCACCACTAAAGAAGGAACAATGAATTGATGCCTCCAAACACATGGGCTGATTTTGCATAATGTAATAGATAATGTGCATGCTAAATTGGTTTTTTCCTTGTGAGTTAATGTGAAAAAATTTGCAATGTGAAAAGATTTGCATGCATCTCAAATCTCTTTAAAAACTCACTTTTTTTAGTATATTATATTGGACTTCATATGGATACTTGTTATGACTATATCTGTAGCTAGGTTTTGTGGAATGACAGAGAAATGAATTATGGAGAAGTAATAAAACCTTGAGGAGTTTGGATTACTTGGTCTGCTGAGTTTTGGATTTAAAAGTGTTTTTTTTATATGGGTGACCTATTTTTTAGTGACTTTGAGTCCTTATGCTATTAAACTGCTTGAAGCATTGTACGTATAACACCAATAGTGAGACTTCAATTTACCAAGCAATGAAATTCTGATCATGGCCTGGGTTTATTCCTTACCATACTGTTTCTTCCTGGCAATTTTAATGACTCATAGTTAAGAGATCAACAGTATCTAAACCCTGATATTATCTACAGAGAACAAATTGTCTCATAATTGTGGCTTTAATATGTTTAGATGTAGTTCACTATTTGTTTTTGTTTTCATTTCCTTTTCTGTTCTTCATATAACATGACTATTAATAACCAGAGGGAAAACAATATGACATTGATAAAAAGTGCTGGGGTTTGAGGCTCCCTGGAACTAAATTTGATCTTCCTGGATCTGTCAATACTTTTGTAATGCAACTGATAACTATATACCTTAATCAATGCATGCCAAGGTGAATTCGTATTACTGGAGATGTGGCTGCTTTTGTATGTAGTTTCAAATAAAAGGGGACAAAAATCAATATGAAAAAAGCAACACTGTGAAATAGAAGAGAAAAAAATACTATTGCAAAAGTTCATGGACATGCTGTATGAGGCACTATTATTCAGAGCAAGGAGAAATGGCATTCTTTGAGGTCAAAACTCTTTATTTGTGGTTGCTGAATTTGGGACTGAACTTATTCTAAATGAATGTGGACAAACATAAGTTATAGACAACATACCTTTGAGTACAGAAGAAAGGTACTTTAAAAAGAAAAAAAAAAGTAACCCGTGTCTGGGCCTTTTTATTAAAATGTTAAGTTAAATGAAAGCGTGAAGATTAAATTAATTAAAAAATTAATGCTCTTAAAAACAAAACAAAACAAAACCAACTCTTGGACAAAGTACTTTGCCTAGCCAGATGGAAAAACACATCTTAACCAACCTCACATGCACTTGATGCTTTAGTTGGTCTAGCTATCATGTGTGACTATTTTTCATTTTCCCAACCATTCTATTTCTTATCCTTTTACTTCAGAGTTAACATTCACAAGCTTATCCATTGAATTTTTCTATTTGAATTAAAGCAGTTCAGGAAGTGGGGGTAAGAAGGTAGGAATTTCAGTAGAGCTGGAGACTTGAATTAGCTTAGCATTAGAAAATTTGCAAGAATGCTAGGAAACCAGGATTTTGCACTCCATTTGAAGTGATATTTAATGATGTAATTAAATGAAAGAATTTTTTTTTCTTTTTTTGCTTCAAATTCTTCCAAAACCTGTGCTATTGATCCCAACTTAATTGGATTGGGGCTACAGTTTAGCAGAATGTTTTCAGAGGAAATGATAAAACACTCCTTGTTATTGAATATCATTTGAGAGAGAAAAAAAAATGTCACTGAAAAATCCCAGAAGCTGGCCTTCATTTTACTCTTTAATTTCCTGATAGATTTGCCTGTCTGGTCCCACCCACATCTCCTTCATTATTATGTACTAAAGCCAAACAGAAACCTTGCATTCCAGCCAGATTCATCATTAGTTGGAAAAAAGCACTAGAGATCATTAATTTGGCACCTATATTCTTTTCTTCTTTTCTTTTCTTTTCTTTTTTTGAATCATCAAGATTATTTTCCCCTTCCTTTTATGTTCCTACAAACGTTGGGGGAAGAAAGGGAATAAAAGGCAGGAAGGAAGGAAAGAAGGAAAAAGAGAGAAAGGGAAGAAGAAAGGAAAAAAGGAAGAAAGGAAGGATGGAAGGAAAGAAGGAAGAAAAAGAAAGGAAGGGAGACAGAAAAAAAGAAAGAAAAAGGAAGGAAGAAAAATGAACTCTGGTATCAAATAAGCAAAATTCCCCATAATAATCATGCCCAAAATTACATTTCTTTTTCAAGTAGTAGTCAATTTTCTCCCTATTACATAGCAAGCAGCATTCTAAATTATTTCTCTATAATCTCATTCAATGATTTGTTCAACAACATCATCAAATATCTGTTCAAATAGAAAAAAAAGTCTAGGTTTCTCACACTTGCAAATTTTCTGGTGGTAAAGTTGCTGAAAATTCCAACTCCACTGACAATCCTTTCTCCTTCCTGTTACTTTTATATGTCCTTTTGAAGGCAGAGATATCTTCTTATGCTTTCCTCAGTTCCTGGGACAGTTCTTAACATGTAATGAATCACCAATATTTTCTTAACTTTTGTGATGAGAATAACATTAGAAAAAATTATTCCATAGAGTATAGAAGAATAACATCATGGAATTAAAAAGTTGAAATAGACCTCAACTGATCTATTCCAACACCTCCCAAAAATAGAAATCTCCTCTAGAACTTTCCTTAGAGGTGGTCATACAGAAATCTCCTGAAGACCTCTAGCAGAAAAGAATCCCATTCTTCATGAGACAGCCTATTGTATTTGCATACATCTCTAAATGGTAAGATTTCCCCCCCTTGTTTCGATCTGACATCTTCCTCATCTGCCTGGAAAGAGCTAGGCAGTGCAACTGATAGAGATCTGGATCTATAATCAGAGGTCCTCAGTTCAAATATGGCCTCAGATACTTACTAGCTGTGTGATCCTGAGCAATTCACTTAACCTGTATCTATCCTACTTCTTCAACTGTAAAATAGAAATACTATAGAACCTATTCCACAAGGTTGTTTTGAAGATCAAAGAAGGTAATATTTTAAAAGTGCTTAGCATAGGGCATGGTATATAGCAGACACTTAATAAAGGCTTATAATTTATATTCATTAATCCTAGTTCTGCCTTCTGGATCAAGCAAAACAAATCAGATGATGATAATAATTTTGGTATTGGTTATGATAAATCTAGCTTGCCAAAGTTCTGTCTGGTTTACAAAAAGCTTCCTCTAAATTATCTTATATGATGATGATTACAATGTTGATGTAAGTTCACATGTATTGACTCCGGTTTAAGGACTGAACCAACTATTGATCAAAATATGTTGTAATCCACGTTCTGATGTTTTGGGGTTACTGAGAGCTTTAGAGAAAATCTCTTACATTAACTTAAAAGTTCATTCAATATAATCTAATGCTTCCTTGAGTTCCATTCCTAACCTCATTTTGAAACCCTGGGTGCATTATAAGCAGTTTGCCTTACATTCTGGTACTGAGAAATGATGTTGATCATTTAAAATAATTTATAATAGTCTTAAGGCAGACAAAAGTCTCTTTGGTGAGACAAGTGGGATATAGAAAGGAGCTCTGTACTGGGAGACAGGGAAACTGGGTTCAAGCCTTATATCCAACCTTTAATAGTAGTGTATCTTTAGGCAAGTCACTCCTTTTCATTGGGTCTAAATTACCTCATATAATATAGAAATAAAAATTCCTCTTCTGTTCAGATCATATAAGTTGTATGTGAATCAGATGAATGTGAAAATGCCCTGTATATTGTCAGTGCTACATGTAAAGTTATTATTATTTATTAGATACAAAATGTCATTTTAGATAATGTTACTCTCTACCTGAGTATCTGTTTTGCTAATATCTGAAGGCAAACAGAATATATAGAAATGAAATTAATAAAGAGAAGAATGCTTTTATAGAAAGTATAATAATTCTATTCTTTGTGATATAGAGAAATAATCTCTGCCATACATTTATAAGTGATTATAATATACTGTGTGAAGTTTCAATAACAGCACCAATTATGAAATAATCTTGTGAAGTTGGATGACTAATATAATAAGTTTCCATTTAGTTAAACTCAAAAACTGGAAACAAAAAAAGAATGTTGTTTTCTTTTTAGACAAGGCTCTGTGAAGGTTGGGAGGGGAGTGCTGAATTATATTTCTTGACTACCATTAAGGAAAAAACATTGTGGGGAAAAAAGTAGGAGAAATGCTTTTAGCTAAAGAAGGAGAAGTTTTGGTTCTATAATTAGAGCAAAGGATGCATGGCTATCTATGAGGTGATTTAAAATATATTTTAAGTCATGGTCTGGACTATAGGATATCTAAAGGCCTTTTGAAGTTTGAAATTATGAGTTTGCAATTGCATAGAAGTGATAAGAGAAAGAGAGAAAGAACTATAATATAGAAAATTATTTATAAAGTGCTAATCATAAGGTGCAAGCACAGGTCTGGCAGTTCAGAGAAGGGAAGTATGATTTCTGGCTATGGAAATCAAAGAAGACTGAAGGAGTTAGGGGTATATGACCAGTGATATATGTGGTTTGGACAAGCAGAAACAGGAGGGAAGTGGATTCTAGAGAGAAAAAATAGCATAAGTAAAAGAAAAGAGGCCGGGGAGTTAAAGAAGAATTTATATTTTCACTTTCTTCCCAATTGGCAAAAATGATAAGACTTTGAAGGAAAAGAGAGTCTAAAAGGAAATTTGTCATAAGAAGTGACATGACCAGAAGCAAAGGGGTGCAATTGAGTATGGTAATTACAATAAAAAAGAATCACCAGGTCATTATGGCAAAGATAGAACTTTCCTTACCAAAGCAACCATTGGATTCATTCAACCTGATCCATGAGTAATGATCCAGCTACAATGAAAAGAGGCTAAGGATAATTGCCAATAACAAGATTAATAAGACTGAGAAGAGTAGGAGGTATGGGTGCTTTTATCTTTACTCATGGTCATTGGATCCCAAATTCCTGTGCCTATGAAGGGAATCCTGGGTCCAGAATTCCACCAGAGTTCTTAATTTTAATCTTATGACTGGGCTAGATGGCATGAATCAAATATTAAGTAGATTTTTTCCTTATCTACCTTTCTTTGTGTACTCAAAAGAAGAGTGGCTACAGGAAAATAAACAAACTCAAAATGAGCATTTTATTGAATTCCTGGGATTGATGTGGGTTATTTGTTGCCTGAGCACTATTGCGTTTGGAAGGGGGTTGCATGAGTGGTCAAATAAAAAAAAAATCAATGAACCACTATTTAAAAAAAAGTCTGTGACAAACATTTGGAATAAAAAGGAAAAAAAAATAAAACCTGTCTCTGTCCTCAGGGAATTTATAATCTAATGAGGGAGATAAAATGTATATAAATAAGTGTATGTAACATGCACATAAGACAGAAAGAGAGAAAATCACTAGTAGGTTGGGCAGAAGGGGAACTTGAAAAGATAATTTTTGAGTTGACTCTCAAAGGAATCCAAGAGTTTTAAAGAGATAGATGTGAAGAAGGAGACCATGAGGCTCATTCAGTTCAAGGAAGAGAGGAAAGATAGGACATTTGTGTGTGGAATGATAAGCAAGTTTATGTGACCATCAAGTGAATATAGAGGAGCAATATGTCAAGGAATATCTTAGTTGAAGGCATGCCTATTACATATCCTGGCTAAGCAACCACAGGTAATTCTCCTAACCTTTCAGTGTTCTTGTCAACTCTTTAAGACTACAAGGTTCAGAGAGGATGCCACACTATATTGGTAGAGAAAATGGCCGCATTCAGGAGTTAAATCACAGATTCAGTCACTGGGCCCCATGCTACATATAATTTAATATGAAATAGCAGGAAACCAAATATATTTTATTAGCTAGGACAGATAGGTCCACCCTCCAAAAATTCTAAGTCACAGTTTCCTTGTTTCTCTTATTTCCACATGATTAGATCTAGACCAAGGGTAGGGAACCTGTGTACTAAGTCACAGTTTCCTTGTTTCTCTTATTTCCACATGATTAGATCTAGACCAAGGGTAGGGAACCTGTGTACTTGATGCCTCATGTGGTCCTCTAGGTCCTCAAGTGAAACCCTTTGACTGAATCCAAACTTTATAGATCAAGTCCCCTTAATAAAAGGATTTGTTCTATAAAACTTGGACTAAGTCAAAAGGTCATAGCCAAAGACCTAGAAGTTCACATGCATGACCTCAAGGCTGCAGGTTCCCCATCCTTGATATAGACATACTCAAACTTTTGAAGTAGAGAAAATTTACCATCAGCAACTTTTTGCAATTATATAGACATTATTTTCCTTTTCACTTCTATTCAGGCATTCAATGTCTTTATATTTTGTTTGCCTATAGTTTCTTTGTCTGAACCTCTACCTAAGTATGTCATTATAGGTATGATCTCATGCTATATATTTTTTTCTGGCTCTGTTCCAAAAAAGCTCATCAGTTTTATGTCCCCATTTGCTTTGAATCTTGATTTTTTTTATTAGCTAACTGATAAAATGCTTTCTTGGGTGATAAGTTATTAATGACAGATCAAAGATTCATTTGGCATTCCCATATTAATAAAGAATTTGCTACTTTGTTACACACATCCTGAAGATTTCATTATTTGGGGATTTCTATTTATGTGCATTGTTGCAAACCAGTGGGCAAGATAATTTCTGGAGGTGAATCATATATAATTCCTCAAATCATCCCATATACATGTCAGGCATTAGGGTTGCTTTGTGTCTGAGAAAAGACTATGTCATATTGCAGGACTTCAGGAGAAATCAGGGACATAAGTAGGAAAGAACAGATCAAACATCTTGAGGACAAGAGCAATGCAGAAACATCTTATATATCTTACGTACTCTGGTGAAAGGAAATCTCAGCAGGGAGAGGTTTGGGGGAAAGGATTGAGCTTGTCTTCACCAATACTCCGCCTGTTGTATATTAAGGAAATATGGAGGAAGTAGAGTGAAACTATGAAGGAGTGTTGGAAAGGTCCTGGGTCAAGAAGTCTTTTTTTATTTTATTTTTTGTAATTAATAGTAGTCTATTTTTTTCCACTTACATGGAAAGATAGTTTTCAACATTCATTTCTGTAAGATTTTAGTTCCAATTTTTTCTCCCTCCCTCCCACCATTCCCCTGCTTCCCAAGACAGCAAGCAATCTAATATAGACTATATATATGTAATCATGTTGAACATATTTCCTCATTAGTCATGTTGTGAAAGAAGAATCAAAACAAAAAGTAAAAACCACAAGAAAGAAAAAAGCAAACAAAAGTCAAAATAATATGGTTCAGTCTGCATTCATACTCCATAGTTCTTTCTTTGGATGTGGATATCATTTTCCATCATGAGTCTTTGGGAATTGTCATAGATCAATGTATCACTGAGAAGACCTAAATCTGTCAAAGTTGGTCATCACCCAGTGTTGCTGTTACTATTTACAATGTTTTTCTGGTTCTGCTCCTTTCGGTCAGCAACAATTCATTTAAGTTTATCCAGGTTTTTCTGAAATCTTCCTGCTCATTATTTCTTACAGAACAGTAGTATTCTATAACATTCATATACCACAACTTGTTCCCACTTTCCTCAAGTTATCATTATCCCCACAATTTCCAATTCTTTACCACCACAGAAAAGCTGCTATAAATATTTTTGTACATTTGGGCCTTTTTTCTCTTTTTATGATCTCTTTGAGATATACATTTAGTAGTGGTATTGCTGGGTCAAAGTACAGTTTCAAGAAATTTTTAAGAAGGCCAACATCTTTCCCCAAGCATCTCAGCAATAGCTACATAATTGTTTCTTTGAAGCCTTTGAGCATTTGTTCTTTCTCTTCCATAGGAACAATCAGGAGACTATAATGTTTAGAGAGAGGATACTTTCATAATCCATGGAAAATGTGGGAACACAAAGGAAGAGTAGTGCTTGAGGTAAGATAGGAGAATTGGGTGAGATGAATACATCTGCCCAAATTTCATGATTCTATTTAAGAGTTCTAGAATGTATCCTTAGGGGTGGTATTTGACTGTTTCAGGAATGGAATAACCAGCTTGAAAATGCAGATTAAGGGAGAATAGAGGTAGAGTTGATCAACAGACCTCAGGAAGAGAGAAACATTATGTTAGTTGCTTCGAGAGTCATTAAGAGTACAGAAGTGGTGACCACAGGGTAACAGCAAGCACCCTAGAATACCCAGGATGGTTTCTAGCACAGGTTCTTTGATGTGATTTTCTAAAGGAAAGCAACTCAAAAAGGGGTAAACAATCTTACTTTAATCAAGCATATGTGGTGGCAAAGAATTGGAAATTGTGGGGACAATGATTACTTGAGGAAAGGCTGAACAAGTTATGGTATATGTCCGTATTTTTTGTCTCCTTGTAAATACTGTTTGTATTTTTTTCAGCTCTGTCTGACCATTACATCCACACCTAGTTAGTTACCAGAGAGAGAAGCACCAACATCTGGGTTTTCAAAGCTGGGGAAGCTCAATGGGTGCCCAGAGTCTCATCTGGCCAAATCACATAACCCATCCCAAGAGTGAGCCCCAAAGCAAAACCTCACATCAGGGTATATGTAGCCTTCTCCAGGGTCAGAGAACATCACAACCCTCTTGACCCACTGCCCAGTCACAAAGTAACAAGGTGTGGGCATTCCTGAAAAAAAAAATCCTCCCACCACAGGCTCCATGTGACTACATTCAACCTGTTAAGGGGCAGAGTATATTTTATCAGGGAAGATCCTCAAATATACTTAAGCCTATCAAGGGGAAAGGAAGATCTTCAAATTCCCATTACCATTACAGAATGGTACATGGAGAAACTATGGGAAAATTGGGAGACTGCTTTTGTGGTTTTATGAGAAAGAGTGAGATGGTACATAAAAGAGTGAAACTGGAGATCAACCCAGCACATAGAACAGCAAGGGCAGAACTCTGTACATTGAAACCTGTGTGAAACTACATGGGTTGGGGAATTGGGAGGAAGGGGAGCAATGACATGGGCCCTATTCTCCCTCCCCTTGTATAGCAATCATTCTGGAAATGTGTGCTATGATGAAAGAAGCAACATTTTCCCCTAAAACAACTATCTGAATTATGTATTTTTGAACTCCTTTTAGTTCTTTTTGGGGTAAGAAATTACCAAATGAATTACAAGGTAGCTTCTTGAACATGGGACTCTGGTGGTGCTTTGGCAATATTAGACAACTTTCTGGACTTCAGGGTTAGTTCTGAGCACAGTGTTCTGCACATAAGCATGCAACGAAAACTAATTGATGATGGTATTGTGATGGTGGTGGTGGTTGTAATAGAGGCAGTGTTATTTGTGGTCCCTGTTTATGACCACAGTCCCATGATAAGTCAATGTGAATGACATATTCTTCCTTGAAATGAACCATTAAACTATGAGATAAATATTTCTGATGTCAGAGGAGAAGCTGGATAACTAACATCAATGTCAAATAACTGGCATCCCCTCCACCCTGGGGGAGTAGATAAATTGATGGCTATTTTCTACTATGAGGTTATATAAAGAAATGTTTTAAAAGGGAACAAGCTCTGGTAAGTTTTTGTTGTTGTTGATGTTGGTGTTAATATGATGTTTTGCCTCATGCCACCTGGGAGGGTGTGGTGTCATGTTAAATAGACGACAAAGGAACTAAAACCATGACCTGAGAGAGAGTTAATTTAATTCCATATTACTAGTTGGAATTATGGAGATTCTCATAAGGCATTCAGTGAGTTGATCTAAGGTGACATTGCCAATAAATGTACAACTGAGTTGCTTTCTACCACTGCTCAAAGAAAGACAAGGTGAAAAACCCTATTTCTACTCCAGAAGTTTATTAAGTGTCTTCTACTGATGAAAGTTGCTCTCAGTGGATAAAACTGTTGTTCTAATTGGAGAGTTGTTGCAGCTGCTTTGTGTATTTAGGTATTGCCAAGGAATGAGATTCACAAATTGGAGAGAGAATATTTTTCCCTTTGTGTAGAACAATGATAGACTAGTTTCCAAACCACACTGTTTCAACTTGGTATACAATACCTGTAATCAACATGAAGGTTATACATGGAATGACAGTGATGTACTTTCACCCATAATAGTAGACAGTTTTTGAACCAGCCATACATAGTTTGGACAATTTACTGGGACTCAATGGGAGATACTCTAACGTTTCCTATTGTTAGACATTGGAAGTGTTCATATTGGCATTAGATAGGAATAGAAACAAATCGTTTGATGTATATCTCTTTCTCCTTATATTATTCTTTCCCTTTCATAATTTCTTTCTTCCTTCTTTTACTTCTCCCCCCTCTTAATGCTCCTCCCTCTCCCACATTCCTTTCTCTTTGTCTTGCTCCCCTTCTTCCTCTTCCATCTCCATTTTCTTTACCTTCTTTATCTTTTCTTTTCTTTTTACCTTATCTTCCCCTCTTTCTCTTCTTTCTTCTCTTCTTTCTCCTCCTTTATTTGATTCTTTTTCTCTTCTACCTCTAGCGTTTTCTCTCCTACTTATTCTTATTCTCCTTCTTTCTCCTTTATGTTTAAATTATGAATTGCCTGTATATATATATATATATATATGTATTTCAGAGCTTGTCTTTTATTATATGATTTATCTGAGCACTTCAATCATTTCTGGAACCTGCCACTGTTGGATAGTGTATGTGCATACATGCATACATTCTTGTGTTTGTCTTTCATTCTTGAAGAGGACCACGACATCAGAGAAATGATGACATGACTTCCAGTTAACTTGGATTTGAGTGAGAGAGGGCTGTGCAAGGTCACAAGCCTCACTTTCTCCTCCAGAACCCTCTGGGTCCAGTAGCCAGATGTTAATCAGGAGAACCGGAATGGCCAAGGATGCAATGAGAGGCCCTGGCTCTTGTAGGCTAAGGTATTTTCAAGTTTTCACTTTGAGCAAGGTAATGCCCATTCAGTGAATAGGCCTCTTTAAGAAGTGAGTCAATTAAAAAAAAATCAAACTGTGAGGGGAAGACCCCACCGGATTCCTGGCCAAAAGAGAAACAGTTACCATTCACTATTTATATTCACTCTATGCTATACAAACACATACATTCATACATACATGAATAAACGCATGCATGAGAACATATACACGTACACATGTGCAAATATAATATGTACATATACACTCACATATATGCATATATGTATATATTCTCTAAATGCAGTTACTCTAGGTACAAATTCCTGTCTTTGTCAAATTTTATGGTTGATTTTTTTTGGACATTTATTATTTTTTTCCATAACCCTAGCATCTTGAATGCTATCATGCTGTGCTTTTACCAACACTTAAAAAAGTATATATACAATCAAAATAATAGTCTTCAATTTTTTGCTTACATTTTGGACTTCTTTTAAATTGAAAAATAAATTATTTAAATTTTTGAAATTCATTCTTTAAAAAAAATCTATCAAAGTTCATGCCTTATGGTTTGTTACATCTCAATTATTAGGATGACTTTAAAACAGGACCATTTGTGTTCCCATTACAGATTGAGTAGATCCACACTTACAGTATTAGAGAACAATAAAGAGAATTGGAACTCCAAAGAACAATGTCTTTCAGTGACATTATCTGTGTGGAGTGACACTAAAGATTCTTCAGGCACTGATAAGCAAAGCATCCCATGTCAGAGTAACAATGGATAATTCTACCTCTGTGAAAGAAATCAATATTGTTACCACCATTTTTAATTTAATTTAATTAAAAATTTTATCCAGCAACTTGCCCAGCATAAGTTGGTAAACAAGTCAAAGCAAAAGCTAACAGAACTGTGCTTCTTTGTTCCTGTTTCCCAAACTAGTGTCCAGTCAACTTTACTATCTAGCTGCTTTGGAAAATGGGGGAGAGGAAAAATGGAAGGAAGAAATTATATTTAACCCATAAAATGTCCTTTGACAAAAACTCATGGTTTTCAATAAAAAATCTTATGCATATGTATGTTTGGTAATCATATGATTCAAAAACAACTGACTTTAAGGTCAATGCTCAAAAATTCTTTCTGATTTTTCAGCTCTAGTTATCAGATAGCTATTAAAATAGATATAAAGCAACTAACAAGATGTCTCAGTGGTATGTACAAATTGAACAATAATATAACACAGAAATCTTTTCCAAGGAATAATTATAAAATACAGTATTAATAATCCACATGACAAACAGAATAATTGTTCCAAAAATGATTCTTTGTGGGCAGCTAGGTGGTGCAGTGAATAGAGCACCTGCCCTGGAGTAAGGAGGACCTGAATTCAAATCTGACCTCAGACACTTAACATAATACTAGCCATGTGACCTTGGGCAAGTCACTTAACCCCAATTGTCCTACCTTCCCCCTCCCAAAAAAATGTTACTTTGGATATTTCATAGCCTAAACATTCATGCTTGACATAGAGATAAGGATTTTTAAAATCCTATTATATTCTTAAAGGTAAAAATCTGTCTTACATTTGCAAAGGTCTAGTTGTACTTGGGAATATGTAAAAATAGACAGAAAAAGAGAAGGCAATTCTCTATCTGGTTACTGCTAAGGCAGTATCCTGCCTAATTGGAAGAGAACAGGACTGATACAGAAATGTCAATGTATATAAGGTAATTAATTCCATGGGACTGTTTCCTTCCTTTTCACCAATCAATCAACATTTCATAAACAATTAATATGTGTTACATTTAAGAGGCAGTTTAATTCAAAGGACTGAATGCTGGCCTCCAAGTCAAGAAGAACTGACTTGAAGTCCTGATTCTAACACATACTGTATGAAACCTGCTGTTTGTTCTCCCTGCCTATCTCCATTCTAGTACATTTTCCCTTTAACTATCAATTAATCTTCCTAAAGTACGTATATGACTATATCACACCTCCCTATACCATAAACTCCAGGGATTCTTTGTCATCTCTAAGACAAAATATATAACCCCTGTTTGCTATTCAGAGTCCTTCATCACCCAGATGCCTCCTACCTTTCCAATCTTCTTACATGTTACTCTTTCCAAATACTCTGTGATCTCATCACTGAACACCTCTAGACTCCAGGAATTTTCATTGGCTGTTTCCTACACCTGGAATACAATCCTTCCTCATCTATGCCTTCTACCTTCTTTCAGGTGACAGTTAAAATTCAATATTCTATAAGAAGCCTTTCTAGATCCTTCTCAATATATGTGCCTTCACTCTATTGGGTATATACAATTTATCTTGCATATAGCATGCTTGTTCATATTATTTTTATGTTATGATGTGAACTTATTGTGAGCAGGAACTATCTTTTGCCTTTCTTTGTACAGTATTCCCAGTACCTTGCAAAATGCTGGCATAGTAGGTGGTTAATAAATGCTTAGTGACTTGACTTAAGCTCTCAATGCTTTAGACATATTTCTAAAACTAAATTGAGCTCAGGGTGCTGGTATAGTGTAGCAGCAAGCACCCTAGCATACCCAGGGCGGCTCCCAACACAGGTTCTTAGATCTGCTTTTCTAAAGGAAAGCAACTCAAAATCGGTTAGCAATCTTGCTTTAATCAAATATATGTCATTACCTAGTTCAGGGGAAAAAGGTCAGCACCCCAAACTTCAGAGAATACAAAGAAGTTACAAGGAGATAACAAATACAGAAAAACATCAGCATACAGACTTCCAACTGTCTTGATCATTAAATCCATACCTAGTTAGTTACCAGAGAGGGAAACACCAACATCTGGGTTTTCAAAGCTGGGGGACTCAATAGCTGCACAGGATCTCATCCGCTCAAATTGCATAACTATTCTCAAAGTAAGCCCAAAACAAAATCTCACATCAGGGTATATAGAGCCTTCTCCTGGCTTAGAGAATTTTACAACCCTCTTGACCCACTGCCCAATCACACATTATCAAGGTGTGGGCATTCCTGAAAACAAGCCTCCCACCACAGGCTCCAGGTGACCACATTCAGCCTATTAGGTGGCAGAGTATATTTTCAAATCAAGGAAGGCCTCAGTGTCACTTAAGCCTATCAAAGGGCTTAGGGGCAAGGAAGATCTTAAATTCCCATTCCCATAACATATAGGGATGGACATTTGTATAGGGAGCTGCAGGATGAATACTGGTATAGGGAGTTTCCTCATCATGAAATTCCCTATGCCTATAAAAATCCCAGATCCAATCTCCATTTTATATGCTGGGCATTTGCTCTTAGATTCTGAACAAAGCATGCCAGAAGAGAGATTCGAAGATTCTATGGGTAATACAGTTTCAATAACCATGTTTTGGGATTTTGGGAAGTCATCAATCTTCAAGGCTATCATTAAAGTCATAATCTTTCATTTATGTGAACTAATGCTAAGTGAAGTGAGCAGAACCAGGAGAACATTATACACAGAAACAGTTACACTCTGCAATGACTAATTTTGATAGACTTAACCCTTCTCAGAAATGCAAGGACCAAAAACATTTTCAAAAGACTCATGATGGAAAATACCATCCACATCCAGAGAAAGAACTATGGAGTCTGAATGCAGAGCGAAGCAGATTATTTTCTTTTTTTGTTGTAGTTTTGCTTTGTTTTGTTTCTCATGATTTCTCCCATTTATTTTATTTCTTCTATACACCATGACAAATGTGAAGATAAGTTTAATAGGAATGTGTATGTAAAAGCCTGTATCAGATTGCAGGTCATTTTGAGGAAGGAGATAGGAGGGATGGGGGAGGGAGGGGTAAAATTTTCAAACTTATGGAAGTAAATGTTGAAAAGTAAAAATAAATTAATTAAATTAAAAAAATAATAATCTTTCAGAAAAGCTATATGATGTGAAACCAAAGATAATCTAGAACTATTTATCTAATGTTTACAGTTTTATTAACTGATACCTCAATTGTTTTTTGATTGATTAAACTATTTTAACAGCCCCAAAGTTAATTAATCATCAAAGCAAGACTTTAATGGAAGATGCCATATTTGCATTCAGAAATATGTTCTCTGTGGCTAAACCTTTTAAGTCATAAAGTGGGAAGACTATTTGCCATGAGAATTATCAAGATTTCTTCTCAAGTAACAAGTACTTTAGGAGATCTCTGACATTTCTTTCAGTTTTGAGATTTAATTTTTCAATAATTCTATGATAGCTAAAGGAACAGTATTTAAAACAAAAATAAGAACAATCCATAATAATGTCATAAATAGCCTCTAACTACAGATCTCATATTTCGTCATCTTAAGTATAATGCAATGTCATTAAACAAGGATATAAAAATATTGCTCAGTTTCTTTTGATTAATGCCCATTGTTTGCCTCTATTACATCATAGCACTTCAAAATGTACATATCATTTTGAATTGACTATAATTTGTAGAAATTGAAAGAAGGGAACAAAAACACTATTGGACCAAGATTATTTTAAGGTAGACTATTAGTGGGAAGCTAGCACTTATGTTTTACATGTATTCTCAAATATGTGATGAAATCCAGTAAATAGGAAACATGGCTTTCATTTATCTTATCCAACACAGCTAGATGGTGCAGTGTGTACCGTACTACATTTTGAGACAAGAAGACCTAAATCTTGCCTTGGACACTTACTAGCTATGTGACGGAGTAGATCACTTAATGTTTCTAAAACCTCAGGTTTTTCATCTAGAAAAAGGGGATAATATCACTTAACTCACAGGGTTGTTGTAAATGATCAAAGATGTAAAGTGTTTTGCAAATATTAAATCATTATAATAATGATAACTAATGTTACCAATATTATTGATATCATTCATTCCATAGTACCTAAAGTAAAGGTGGATAGAATCAACAGATACTTAATAATGGATTTTGTAATATTCTTTACTTTATTTAAAAGCAGTAGATCTATCATAAAAAATTTAAATCTATTTTTAAATAGATCATAACTTTCTGAATAAATCTTATTTCCATAAAATTGCCCTAAACATGTTTTGGAGGGCAAAAGTGGAAGGAAATTTCTCTAGTTTCCATTGAAATCTACATGACAAAGGAGACTCTGAATAATTAATTTCACCATTCACATCCTATATTGAGATCCTTCTTCAGTGGCTTCTTGTAGTGAGAAGATAATAGGATCAAAAGATCATAGCACAAAATGGAAGAGGGACTTTTGAGACCATCTTGTACAAATCGTTGATTTTATACATGAAGAAACTGACACTGATGGATTCTCAAAGATCATGCCATGGGGGAAAAAAAAGCCCTGAAGAGTCCCACCAAGATGGAAGGACTTTGAGCGTGGGTATACTGTTACCTTTTATGTCTTTATGGTACTATCTTAAAACCAGATTAAAACAATCTCCTCAATCCAAAGTTGACAATGGTTTGATTGATTTTTTTGGTTCCATCAAATGCTAAAGACAACTCTCAATTCAGAGAGGTTGTAATCTGTGTTGATGGATTAGGTACCAACATAAACAAAATGATATAACTTTAAAATGTCAAAGTTGGTGTTGAAACAGAGGATGAATCTAGAAAATGAAAACAATACCCAACTTTCATGTGACTTAGTGGAAAGAGCTCAATCTTGGAATGAAAAGGCACTGGTTCAAATTCTGGCTTTTCAGTTTCCATTCTAGCCATATGGCCATGGATATGCCACTATATCTCTCAGAGGCTAAGATTCATCAAGATTAAAATGAAAGGGTTAGACTGATTTACTTGTGAATTCTCTCCCAGCTCTAAATGTAAGATGACATCTATAAAATGGGATAACAAAATGTACACTATCTACCTAGCAATGAAGAAGATCCTTTGTAAAGGGTAAAAACCTATAAGTAAATGGGAGCTTCCATCAGATTAACCATGGAAAATTACTTGGGTTAGAGCTCTTTAAAAATTATCCCATTTTGGGTTGGCTAGGTGGCTCAGTGAACAGAAGACCAGCCCTGGAGTCAGGGGGATTGAATTCAAATCCAAACTCAGACACTTATCACTTACTAACCGTGTGACCTTGGGTAAGTCACTTAATCCCAGTTGTCCTGCCTTCCTCCCTCCAAAAAGCAAAAAGCAAAAAACAAAAAAAACCCCAAAACTCCATTTAACTATTAATTCATTTTACATTAGTTTTTTTTAATCTATACCAAAGTACAAAGTGAAAGAGTGCCATCACTCATGTATTTTCCTCTCAGATGCAAATTTTGGACTTTTGCTCTTATATATTGCTATTTTTATAAATGATGGGTGCCAAAAATGTGCTTTTTTTTGTGGGATAAACCCAAAAATTGTTAACAAGTACTGTGATCTGGGCAGCTAGGTGGCACAATTGATAGAGTGCTGAGTCTGGAGCCATGAAGACTAATCTTTTCCTGAGTTCAAATCCCGCCTCAGACATGTACTCACTGTGGGACTCTGGGTAAATCACTTACTTAATCCTGTTTGCCTCAGTTCCTCATTTGTAAAATAAGCTGGAGAAAGAAATAGCAAACCACTTCAGGATCTTTGCAAAGAAAACCCCAAATGGGGTCACAAAGAGTCGGACATGACTGAAATAACTAAACAGCAAAAACAATTATAATTTGATTCAGAAAGAATCAGTGAATTGTGAAATGATCAAACACCTTAGTCATTTTCATCTAGTAATTCCATAATTTTAGTGTGGCTATGATGAAATCAATCATTTAAAAATATGATATAATAGCAATTTTTGAAAACTATTGGACAGTTTACAAGTGATGCTTTGTGTTATGCTCCCTAATTGAAGTTGTACATTATGTTACTAAAAGGTGAGTCAGTGTTTTAATAGTCATTTAAAAACTTAAGAATGCATTTCAGACATGTTCAATCACTTAGTTAGAAGTCTAACTCAGGATTCCACAGGGAAATATTTTTGCTCATTTCTACTTTCAAAACAACTGGTTTTGAAAAAGGGTCCATAGCAGTAAACAGTTTTCAAGATTCTGGACTGATGGCCTCTCCAATCCTCCAAAGATGATCATGGAAAATGGATTCCCTGTGAAATTTCTAATTTCTTGTCTGGAATGGTTTCTTCATAAGGCAAGAATTAGTATTCGTTATTATTTTAAATCTTTTTTTTTCTTTACCCTTGAATATCTGAGGGTATGTTTCCTAAATTTATTATGCAATATTGGAAAACAAAACTTTCTCTTGCTTTCATTTTGAACTCAGAATTACAATTAGCTTTTTACAGTTAAGGAAGTGATAGAGTGTTAAAGATTAGCATAAGAATTAGAATCAAGAATTCTCTTATTTCAAAGTTTTGTGCAAAATCACACCTTAAGATCTACCCTACTTTTCTTATTGGTGTTGGTTGTGTGGATAAGGGACTTTTCCTAAATTTTTTTTTGCTCCTTCTTAATTGAGGTTGAAACTGTAATTTCTTTCTCTGCCTCCAGACTACTTAAAAAAAAAACGAATTTGCTTATTGTTTTTCTTTCAGAGTCTTTCACTGAATATATTTAAAATGCCTCTAAAAATAGATTCTGTGTTCAATTCGTTCTTTTTGTTTTTCAACTTATTTCCATTCTCCATTCATCTCTCCTTTGGTTTTTGTTAGACCTACATTTTAAATTCTTCTGAAACTGGTATTCTACGGTTCACAGAAATATAACTGGAACATTTCTTCTTTGTCTGGATTTCTGTATTCCATAGATTTTTTTTTCTGAATCTCCCTCCTACTAATTCAGATAAGAAATATAGTCTTTAATAATTTCCTATTATTCTAAGAGGTTTAATGACTTGTCCAAGGTCACAAAACTGGCAGGTTTTACAGTCAACATTTGAATTCAGATCTCCATGACTCTAAGTCATTGGTCCTCTATTCACTGTCACTTTGCATCTAGCAAAAAATTGATATTAAAAGATGCATATCAATGAACTATAGCCTATTACTAATGAAGAATATTTTTTAAGGCAAAGCACCATATAAAAGATAACATGAAAGACATTTAAAACAAAAGAGGAAGTAAGCTGATCATGTAATGATAGAAAAGGATACTGTGTCCTTCTTTAGTGCCACCAGAATCTTAATAGATCAAGAAAAACCTTAATAAGTTAGTAGGCTACCTATGGTGGTTATGTGGGATGTTATGTCTGAGAAAGCATGGATGGGTTTATTATAATAGAAAGACTGCCCATATGAAAACAATTACTTGTATATGTATGTATGTCACTGTATCAAAGCCAGTGTTAGCATAGTTTTAGTTCTCTTTATTTGATTTCTGCATAATTCCTTTTCATATTTTCTTTCATCTTAACGCATAGAATATTGGCTATTTTATAGTATCATAATATTCAGTTAAATTAAAATACCGCAATATACATAGCCAAGAACACGCATTTTGTTTTTTTGTTTTTTTTAATTTGGTCCTGATCTTTCATTGGAGTATCTCACATATGAGGAAAACTCCCTGTGTCAATGCCGACTAGCAAGTGTTCTACAATTTATAATCTTGGGGAGTTGCCTGGGATACTGGATGTCTTAGTGAATTGTCCTCAATCATACAACCAGTAAGTAAGTACAGGATTTGCAAACAGGTCTTCCTGACTTCAGGATTAGTTCTCTATCCACAATGTCACGCTATCTCTCAAATGTATTGTAGCAGCTAAAACAAAACAAAACAAAAATACCTTTGTTCAACAATTGCCTACAATATTGCCGGCATACTTTTGTACTCTGGTAAAGCAGGCAAGCGTGATGTGATGTTGCACGTAGATGTGAGGCTGATAAACGAAGATGTGCTTTTATCATACTTGACTTCAATAGTTCACAATGCATTGCTAACTTGTTAGAATGAAATAGAAATATAATAATCTAAAAACCAAATTAAAAGAAACACCAACTCTGAAAACTGTGAAATAGAAAATGATTCCCACTGGGGGGTCTCCACATTTTAAGAGCCCTAAAATTAAAATTGCGGCAATTAGTTTACATGAATAGCTGGAAAATTGGATTTATGCTGCTTTAGGGATTGCATTAGATGCTGAGAATATCCTTCCTATTGTCCCAAATCAGAAAAGTTTGAACATTTTGTTTAGCATTTCTATAGCACTTAAAATATTTCCAGAGTACTCTACCAGCATTTTTTAGCTGTGCCTCACAGCCATTTGTGACTTGTCAGCAGGATTTATTATTATCAACAATGGTAGGACAGTGGGGGTGTACAAAGGAAAAAATAGATGACCTCTTGACCTCAGTAGTATGTAAATCATATTACATTATTGAAATAATGTACTAGTAACTTGGTAGGAGTTTTAAAAGTGGGTAATTTTAGTTTCCACTATATTATTATCAACTGTCAAAATAATAACCAGCATTTATTGGGTACCAGCTCCTCACACATCATGGAATAAAATGGTGCTAAAGCTCAGAATTTCCTTTATGTTGTTATCAGTGTCTAGTATTTATCTCCTGGACTGATAGATTATCAAGGATACTAAATTCCCCACCCCACTCCCTTCTTCCTGAAGTGTATGCTTTCTGATTAAAGAGGCATTCAAAATTTGTGAGTGCACTCTTGCTAAAATTATTACTGTTGTTCAATTTTGTCTGACTCTTTGTGACCCCAATTGGGCTTCTCTTGACAGAGATACTGGAGTGATTTGTCAGTTTTTTCTTGAGATGATTTTACAGATGAGGAAACTGAGGTGAACAGGGTTCAGTTACTTGTCCAGCATCACACAGTTAATAAGTGTCTGAGGCCAGATTTCATATCAGGAAGATGAATCTTTCTGATTTCAGGCATGCCACTCTAATTACTGCTCCACCCAGCTGCCTAACTAGGAATCATTTGCTACACAGATCAAAAGACTTCTCAGGTTTCTGTGTATATCTCAAGAGAGCAACACACAGAAGTGATACTTCTTTTTCCCTTACCAGTTCACGTTGGGCGGGGGAGACTGTATTAAGTAGAGGAATTCCTGAGACATGTATAGCCAATGTTTTAGAGTAGGTCTGAATAAACCCTCTCCACTGATGTATGTGAGTTCAATCCTCAGTACAATGCATTAAAGAATGAAGTTTTTTTTTTTCCCTTGTGCCACAAAAACAGAGAAAAGAGAACATATTGTATCCTCCTAGGCTATGAGAAATTTGAAATTGTTACTAATACAGATAAATTGCCAAGAGTGGCTGCTGGGAATTTATGCACTGCTAAGGAAAGTTGTTCACCAGGGCAATTTATTGTGAAATGAAAGCAGCTTTGTAAGGGGAAAGATAATAATGAACATAATATTAACTTAAAGAAGTATTTCTAAGTATAGGCATGGGAAACTCATGGGAAACATGCTGCAGTATGGAAGATTAAGATTCCATGACATTTATTGGTGTTTAAGCATATAATAAAACAAACTTTGGGAAGGAATAGTTATGTATATGTTCCTGAATGAATACCTAATAGCAGTTCATTAGATAAGATAGATTTGGACTATATGACCTCAAAGGTCCTTTCAAGCTGTCTTAATCTATGAGTCTGACAAAGATCTATGGTCCTAAAGATCATGAACTAACTGGTCTTTCCAGATAAAGCTGAAACAATATTTGACTAAGAAAAAAATTAGAAGTCTTTTAAAATGTGGTTAACTAACACATTTAAATGGATCCATAAACTTGAATGGAAAGAAAAAATACATCTTTATTTTCATTAGTTTTGAACTGAACTTTATTATTTTCTTTATCTATGAATTTCAAAATAAACTTTTTTTTTGAGGAGTCAATAGGCTTTGCAAAACTGGCAAAGTAGTCCGTGACAAAAAAAAGAAGTTAAGAACACCCAAACCAAAAAGTAACAAGCTTGTGGAACCATTAAAACATTTGAATATGGTGTATTCTTTAAAAAATAAATATGAGAGCCCTCAGAGAAAATTTCATATTGGAAGAAAAAAATAAGTTACCACACTTGAAAAAAACATGCTTAAAGTGCTTTATTCAATTCCTGACTTCCAACACTTTGTTGTTTAGTCATTTTCAGTAAGGCCTGACTCTTTATGGTCCCATTTAGGATTTTATTGGCAAAGAAACTGGTTTGTCATTTCCTTCTCCAGCTCAGTTTACAAATGAAGAAATTGAGGCACACAGGGTTAAGTGATTTACCCAGGGTCACACAGCTAGTAATTGTCTGAGGTTAGATTTTACCTTAGGAAGATGAAACACTGTGATTCAAGGATTGGTACTTTATCAACTGCATCAGTTGCTGCCTTTACTATTTTCTTTCAAAGATTAGTGGGTGATGGTAGATTATGTAAACATGATGAAATAAACAGATCTTTATATGGGTCACCTTGAAATACCAGTGTCACTTCTCACTAGGCTACACCCAAATACTCCGAATGTCTCCATCATACCCCTGGGCTTACTTACCCCCACACACTCTGTTTCCTTTAGTGTATTATGTTCTCCAATTAGAATGTAAGTGCCTTGAAGGTAGAGTTTAATTTTGTTTTCTTCGCATTAATATTCTTAGCACAAAGCATAGTGCCTGTTCAAGTAAATGCTTAATAGATACTTTTTGACTGACGGTTGTTTGGGATAATTGTATTTATATAAATAGGGCTCAAGCACTCATCCAGAGTGTTCTTTCCTAAGGGACAAGGCAGGAATCATAAATCAAATAGCACACCATTTAAATGAGACAGATTAGCAAAGTAAAAACAGAGGTTATTAACAGAATGATTTCCAGCTCCTCCCTCAGTTTGAAAGGTCGATTCTCTGAAAGGAGAAAGGGTTCTCTCATTCTTGGAATGCCTTGCATAGAACTGATACTAGGCCATCAGCTGTAGTTCATTGCTTCTTAACTTACCTCTCAAATCACCTGTTTGGTATAGTTCCCCAACCCCATCCTGCTACCCCCACCCCTACCCTAATGACTAGCATCCATTGAAATTCTGCTCTTTGCTGCTATTTTCTGCCTGCACATTTGTCTGGACCCTGCCATTTCCCTTGAAGTAAACCCTAAGAGACTCTTCAGTAATATTGAAGTAATAAGGATGGAGCTAACAATGTTTTGTGCACTTCTGCTTTCACAGCAGAAAACAAAAACAAAATCTCCTCCCCCCCACAAAAAACCCTGCCCCTTACATTTTTAATTCTTAAAATAATCCCCATGGGTAGAGGAATTCAGATGTGCTGATGCACTGGAAATGAACATCAAGGACTCCATGTACATCCATCAGGTAAATAAAATAACTTTTCCCCACCTTCATGATCATTAGAGAATAATTTAGGTGTATCTAACTATTGAGAGTTTTAATTCTAAGGGAGCATTTGGAAGTGGTTGGCTTTTCCGAATTTACACTACTTTGGAGAACCCTTCTGTCTTCAAGGTGTTGTGTAAGTTCCTATTCCAAAGTGGACAGTGAAAAGCTCTAATCTCATTTCTGTATTTCCTCACAGCTCTTGGGTGCTCTATGTTTAGGTCTACTGATGAGGTACCTGGACACAATAACATCCTTGAAGGAATCTGAAGAGTAGTGATATATCCCAAAGATGGGGCTTTAGAGCTGCTTCTATGAGTCATCAAAATTCAATTCAGTTCCCTGCCACTGGGGAAGATTTCCCAGAGGTCACAACATTTTGACAGATCAGGACTCTGAAGAGTTGGAAGAAGTAATTTTGCTGGTTCAAATGTTTCAAATATCTAGATGGTCGAATTCAGAGTGACTTGTAGACTATCCCATCAAAGATTAGTGATGGCCCAGAAAACTACCCATTTGATCATATTTGTAATACCATTCTGGTCTCTTCCTAGTTACAGGGTACAAATCATTTCATTATATTAGAGACACATCTTCTCAACTGGTCTCTTCCTTCCTATAACTGAGTGAGGGAGAAGTCATTCTATGGGGCACCATGGCCTCCCATGGCCTCTTCTTGTCTGCAGGAGAATGAAAGAGATGTCATTGCACTTCCTCTGTGTGTCTACTGATTAGATTTATTAATTTAAAAAATCATTTTTAGTTTTCAACATTCATTTCTACAAGATTTGGAGTTACAAATTTTCTCCCTTTCTTTCCCCTACCCCCACCCCAAGATAGTGAACCTACTAAAACCCCTTTCTCCAATCTGCTCTTTTATATCCTCCCTCATACCCCCTCTAACATTCTAGTAGGGCAAGGTTGATATCTATACCCCAGTGCCTTTATATCTTATTTCCCAGTTGCATGTAAAAAATATTTTTTTTAACATTTGTTTTTAAAACTTTGATTTCCTGATTCTTTCCCTTCTTTCCTCCTCACCCACCCCCACTGGGAAGATAAGCAGTTCAATATAGGTTGTATATCTGTAGTTATGCAAAACATTCCCATAGTATTTTGTGAAAGACTAACTATATTTCCCTCCATCCTATCCCACCCCCCCACTTATTTTATTGTCTACTTTGACCCTGTCCCTTTTCAAAAGTATGTGCTTCTAAGTACCCTCTCCCGCAGTCTGCCCTCCCTTCTACCATCTCCCTGCTTCCCCCTACTTTCCTGTAGGGTGAGATACCAAATTCAGTGTGTATGTTATTCCTTCCTTAAACCAAATTCAATAAGAGTAAGGTTGACCCATTTCCTTTCACCTCCCTGTTCTTCCCTTGCACTGTGACATTTTTCTCTTGCCTCTATTATATGAGATAATTTACCCTACTCTAACTCTCCCTTTCTCCTTCTCTCATTATATTGCTCTCTCACCTCTTAATTTGATTTTTTAGATATCATCCCTTCCTATTCAACTGATACTGTGCTCTCTGTGTGTACATGTACACACATATGCACACATTCACTTATGTATTTATACACACATACACACTCCTATACATATATATGTATATATATATATATATATATATATATATATATATATATATATAAATATATTCCCTTCAACTTTCCTCTTACTGAGAAGAGTCTCATGAGTTACAATTACAATTATAGTTTTTCCATGTAGGAATGTAAATAGTTAAACTTTAATAAGTTCCTTATGATTTCTTTTTCCCGTTTACCTTCTCATGCTTCTGTTGCTTCTTGTATTTGAAAGTCAAATTTTCTGTTCAGCTCTGGTTTTTTCATCAAGAATACATGAAAGGGGTGCCTAGGTGGCGCAGTGAGTAGAGTTCTGGCCCTGGAGTCAGGAGGACCTGAGTTCGGATCCACCCTCAGACACTTAACACACACAAACAAAAAACCTAGTCATGTGACTTTAGGCAAGTTATTTAAACCCAATTGCCCTCCAAAAGAAAAAAAGAGAATATAAAAAATCTTCTATTTCATTGAATAACCATATTTTCCGCTGAAGCATTATATTCAGTTTTTCTGGGTAGGTGATTCTTGGTTTTAATCCTAGCTCCTTTGACCACCAGAATATCATATTCCAAGCCCTTTAATCCCTTAGTAAAGAAGCTGCTAGATATTGTGTTATCCTGATTGTGTTTCTGCACTACTCAAATTGTTTCTTCCCACCATCTTGTAATACTTGTAATATTTTCTCCTTGATCTGGGAACTCTGGAATTTGGCTATGATATTCCTAGAAGTTTTCTTTTTGGGATCTTTTTCAAGAGGTAGTCAGAGAATTCTTTCAATTTCCATTTTGCCATCTGCTTCTAGAATATCAGGGCAATTTTCCTTGAGAATTTCTTGAAGGACGATTTCCGGGCTCTTTTTTGATCAAAGTTTTCATGTAGTCCTATAATTTTTAAATTATCTCTCCTGGATCTATTTTCATGGTCATTGGTTTTTCCAGTGAGATATTTCACATTGCCTCCTATTTTTTCATTTGTTTGGGTATATTTTTTTGGTATCTTGATTTCTCATAAAGTCATTAGCTTCCATTTGCTCCAGTCTAATTTTAAAGAAATTATTCTCTTTAGTGAGTTTTTAAAATTCCTTTTCCAACTGAACAATTCAACTTTTTATGGCATTCTCCTCATTGGCTTTTTGGAGCTCTTTTGCCATGAGTTAGCCCTTTTTAAGGTGTTATTTTCTTCAGTATTTTTTGGGTCTCCTTCATCAGGTTGTTGACTCACTTTTCATGATTTTCTTGCATAATTCACATTTTTCTTCCCAATTTTTCCTTCACTTCTCTTACTTGATTTTCAAAATCCTTCTTGAACTGCTCCATGACCTGTAACCTGATGCAGGAGTTTTGTTTTTGTTGATTTATTCGGGTTCCATATTTTGATACTTTTCCTCGCACAAAAGGATTCTATGGTCTGATTTTGCTTTTTCTTCTTGTTCATTTTGTCAGCCAATTACTTGACTTTTGAGTTCTTTTCCATGGTAGAACTCTGCTTCCAGATTGGAGAGAGCTGTGTCCCAAATTACTGGGGTTTTCACAGATGTTGTCATAGCTATGAGAAGGGTGCCCTCTCTACAGACACCCCAATCTCTGCCACACTGGCCACATACCCCAGGACCACCACCCAAGGCTGCAACCCAGATCCAAGAAGGCAAAGCAAGTCTGGTTATCCTCTGAATGGTTGCTTGGTCCCCCTATGATCTGCAGGCCAGGAGCTCCAGAGGCACCCATGTGGCAGCAACTGCAGCCTCTGCACCTCCTCTACCTCTTACCCCAGGGATAGGGGCTGGACTCTGTTCTTCTATCACTCAGTTCCAACAGAGTTTCTGACTGCCATTTTACTTTCTCTTTGGCGTTAAAGGTTTGAGAAGTCTGGAAAGTGCCACAGCTGCTGGTGATTCACTGTCCTGAAGTCTGCTCTGACCTGTCTGTTCCTCTGTTTGGGAACTCCCCAGGTCTGGGAACATGAGGCTCATGTGGGACTACACATGGCTCCCAGCTTGGTGTGATAGATCCTTCCTGTCAGCCTGCCAGGCGGCCTTCAGTGGGACATTTTTTTTTCCTGTCCCTTTGTGTGTTCTGTAGCTCTAAAATTTGTTTAGAGTCATGTTTTCCAGGTATTGGAGGTGGTTGGAGCGGGAGCTCAGACAAATTCCTGTTTTTACTCTGCCATCTTGGCTCTGCCCCCTGGACTTATTACTGAATGAAGAGAATTAATATTCCTTAGTGCTCCTTCCATCAGTCTTCTTGTCTGCTTTGGTCTGCAGGGTGGGGAAGGATAGCAACTCCATTTTATTAGTTTCTCCTATTAGTGCCCTAGTAGAGCTTGTAGACAGTATAATGAATAGAGTGCTGGGCCTGGAATCAGGAAGTCCTGAGTTCAAATCTGGCCTCACATTTCTACTAGCTGTGTGACCCTGAGTAAATTACTTAACTCCAGTTTGTCTCAGTTTCCTAATTCCACTAAAATTGGGTTGAAGAAGGAAATGGCAAAATATGGCAGTGTTTTGCCAAGAAAACCCCAAATGGGATCTTAAAGGGTCAGCAATGACTGACAACCATTTAACAACAACTAATTCCCTTGCCTGATCTGCCTAGTATATTGAGAGAATTCTACCTGAGGTCAAACCCCTAGTGCTGATAACCTACCTGAACTCATTTGTCAAAGGTTAATAAAATCCCACTAATTCATACCCTTCTAATCCCAATGATTCTAAACCCCTGGTTCTTTATTGCCCACTGCCTTCTCCTTTATATCAATCAACTTGAACTAAACTCTCCTATTGTCCCACAGTAAGGCTTCCGACTCATTCCACTGTGCTCTCTGAAATACCTTCATATTCCTTACCTAACAAACTTTTTTTTTTAAAGCAAGAGGGGTTAAGTAACTTGCTCAAGGTTACACAGCCAGTTATTTCTGGGTGTGGTGCTGAGTATCTGAGCCCGGATTTGATCCAAGTCATCCCGACACTGGAGCCAGTGCTATTACTCGCTGAGCCACCTGGCCGCCCCTAAGCAATTGGGGTTAAGTAACTTGCTCAAGGTTACACGGCCAGGTGTTTCTGGGTGGGTGCTAAGTGTCTGAGCCCAGGATTCGATCTCCAGGTCTTCTCAACACTGGAGCCGGTGCTCTTACTCGCTGGGCTACCTGGCCACCCCACCTAACAAACTTTGATTTTTAAATGTTTTCCTTTTTCATTCTTTCCATTATCTGACTTCCTACTAATGACGAAGCCTTGTTGGCTGCCCTTTCCAGTACTAGTTATACTTTCACTTATTTCACTTGCCTCACTAGTTGATATGAGGTAGTTGGAATATTCTTTGTTTTCCATTGCCATGTCCTACAACTCCTACAAGCATCATTGAATAATACTTCTTCTTCTCAAGTTCAATCAATTCATAATTACCACTCAATCAAAATTCTGGTAGTTGTCTATCAGTCTCTCGGTCACTTCCCATCTTTCTTCAGTGAATTTGTTGCCTGGTTCACAGTCTTTTCATTTCCTACATTCATTCCAAGGGCCTTCAACATACATAGTGATACTTCTTTTAACATCTTTACCTCCCAGTTCTCCATCTTGCTTATTTCCCATGATTTACTCCTCCACCTCACAGTGGCTACACCTATAGGTTGTCATGCTCCATGATCTTGCCATCAAACAAAAATGTGCTATTTCAGGGTTAGCTAGATGGCGCTTTGAATAGAGAAAAAGCCCTGGATTCAGGAGTTCAAATTTGGCCTCAGACACTTGGCACACTTAGTAGTTGTGTGACCTTGTTCAAGTCACAACCCCAATTGCATTGCCAAAAAAAAATTACTATTTCCATTTCATGAATTCTGAAATTCCTCTATATGATCACAATCAGTTGTCATTTGCAACTCCCAACACTGTACTTCATTTTCGATATAACGTTTTATACCTCAGTTCTTTTTTAAGTCATCATCCCTGTACTAGCTACACTCTCTTACCTTTGTCATCTTGACCCCTTTGTGAAGAAATTCAGCTCTACACTGTCCTCTTCAATTAAGGGTCCTGTTTCCTTCTCTTTTTGCTAACCTCGCCCTACAAAGCTTCAGTCTTAGATTACTCACACCATCCACTGACTTCACTCCTCCCACATTGGTGAATGAAGCTGGAAAAAATCATGAAACCATACTGATTAAATCTGCTACAGATTTATTTTACATAAACTCAATGGAGCCCTCAGTACATTAAGGCAATGCTTTTATACCCCTTTATCTGGTTAACTCACTGACCACAGTGTTTTTTTTTTCTATATTTCTTTCATCCTTTCTCAAACCTCTCATAGCTCTACTCATCCCATCCTCAGAGTTTGTCTCATATTTTATTGAAGAAAACAGAGGTAATTTGCTGAGAGATCCCTCTTTTTCACTCCTCCCTATCTCCAGTAACTTTAATGCCTTCTGACAAATTCTTCTTATTTATCCTTATGCTTGTAAAGAGGTACCCTTTCTCCTTGCCAAGACAAAGAACCCCAAATGCACAAATGATCCTGTCCCATCCCAACTTATTCATCAAATTATCCCCTCTATCATCCCTACTTTCTCACTTATCTTCAATCTGTTCCTGTCTGCTATCTTCCTCCTTGCCTCTTATTATCTTCTTTTTCTTTTTTGGTCTTTATTAATTTGTTTACTTTTAGTTTACAAGATTCATTACCACAATTCTTGGAGTTTCAAATTTTCTTTCCCCTCCTCCCTTCATGGCGGTATAGAATCAAGTATAGTATCTGCAAATACTTTCACTTTAGGCATTAGTCAGGTTATAAAGAAAGTTCGTAACAGATGGAATTAAGAATGGGAAAGAAGAAACAAAACCAAACAAGGAAAGGAAAAAGGGTAGGTAGTGTGCTTCATTCGGGGTTCAATTACAATTATTTCTCTGGATGTAAACATCTCTCTCTATCATGAGTCTTTTGGGTTTGACTTATGTCTCTGGATTGCTGAGAAGAGTCCAGTTTATCAAAATTTGTTGTCACACATACCTTGTGTCTGTAATTGTGTAGAAATTCCCCCTGGCTCTATGCTTCTCACTCAGCATTAGTTCGTATACGCCTCTCCAGGTAAATATGAAGTCCATTTGCTCCTCATTTCTTATTGCAAAATAGTATTCTATAACATGCATATACCACAACTTGTTCAACTATTCCCCAATTGATGGGCACCCCCTTAATTTCCAATTCTTTGCTACAACAAAAAGAGCTGCTATAAATATTTTTGTACATATGGGTCTATCTCCCACTTCTATGATCTCTTTGGGATACAACCCTAAAAGTGGTATTACTGGGTCAAAGGGTATGAAATTATTTATAGTCCTTTGGGCATAATTCCAGATTGCTTTCCAGAAAGGCTGGATCAGTTCATAACTCCACCAGCGATGCAATTAGTTTTCCAATTTGTCCACATCCTCTCCAGCATTTGTCATTTTCCTGTTTTGTCATCTTAGCCAATATCACTGGTGAGATGTGGTACCTCAGAGTTGTTTTTATTTGCATTTCTCTAATCAACAGTGATATAGAGCATTTCTTCATGTGCTTATAGACATCTTTAATTACTTTCTCTGAAAACTGCCTGTTCATATGCTTTGACGTTTTATCAATTGAGGAATGACTTGTATTCTTATAGATCTGGCTCAATTCTCTGTATATTTTAGAAATGATTCCTTTGTCAGAGACATAGGTTGTAAAAATTCTTTCCCAATTTTCCACCTCCCTCTTAATCTTGGGTACATTGGCTTTGTTTGTACAGAAGCTTTTCAATTTGATGTAATCAAAATTATGCATTTTGTATTTTATAATGCTCTCTAATACTTGTTTAGTCATAAAGTCTTTCCCTCTACACAAATATGACAGGTAAACTATTCCTTGTTTTCTGAGATTGCTTATGGTATCAACTTTTATACCTAGATCATGCACCCATTTAGATTTGATTTTGGTATATGGTGTTAGGTGATGGTCTATGCCCAGTCTTTGCCATACTATATTCCAGTTTTCCCAGCAGTTTTTGTCAAATAGTGACTTCTTATCCCCAAAACTGGGGTCTTTGGGTTTATCAAACAATATATTACAATAGTCATTGACTGCTGAATCTCGTGTGCCTAATCTATTCCATTGATTCACTACTCTATTCCTCAGCCAGTACCAAGTGGTTTTGATAGCTGCTGCTTTATAATACAGATTGAAATCTGGTATAGCTAGTCCACCTTCTCTAGCATTTCTTTTCATTAATTCCCTTGATATTCTGGACCGTTTATTCTTCCAAATGAATTTTGTTACTATTTTTCCAGTTCTATAAAGTAGTTTTTTGGTAAATTAATTGGTATGGCACTAAATATATAATTTAATTTAGGTAAAATTGTCATTTTTATTATATTAGCTCGATCAAGCCACGAGCAATAGATATTTTTCCAATTGGTTAGATCTGACTTAATTTGTGTGAAAAGAGTTTTGTACTTGTGATCATATAGGTCCTGGGTTTGTTTTGGCAGGTAGATTCCCAAATATTCTATAATGTCTACAGTAACTTTAAAAGGGATTTCTCTTTCTATCTCTTGCTGTCGAATTTCATTGGAAATATATAGGAATGCCAAGGATTTATGTGGGTTTATTTTATATCCTGCAACTTTGCCAAATTTATTTATTGTCTCAAGTAGTTTTTCACTTGATTCTCTAGGATTCTCTAAGTATATCATCATATCATCCGCAAAGAGTGATAGCTTGGTCTCTTCTTTGCCTAATTTGATTCCTTTGATTTCTTTTTCTTCTCTAAGTACTACTGCTAACATTTCTAGTACCAGATTGAATAAGAGGGGTGAAAGTAGACACCCTTGTTTCACCCCTGATCTTATTGGATATGCTCCTAGCATATCCCCATTACATATAATATTTGCTGATGGTTTTACATAGATGCTACCTATTATTTTAAGGAAGGCTCCATTTATTCCTATTCTTTCTAGTGTTTTTAATAGGAATGGATGTTGTATTTTGTCAAAAGCCTTTTCTGGGGCAGCCAGGTAGCACAGCAAGTAAGAGCACTGGCTCCAGTGTTGAGAAGACCTGGAGATCGAATCCTGGGCTCAGACACTTAGCACCCACCCAGAAACACCTGGCCGTGTAACCTTGAGCAAGTTACTTAACCCCAATTGCTTAGGGGCGGCCAGGTGGCTCAGCGAGTAAGAGCGCCGGCTCCAGTGTCCGGATGACCTGGATCAAATCAAGGCTCAGATACTCAGCACCACACCCAGAAATAGTAACTGGCCGTGTAACCTTGAGCAAGTTACTTAACCCTAATTGCTTAAAAAAAAAAAGCCTTTTCTGCATCTATTGAGATAATCATGTGGTTTCTGTTAGTTTCATTGTTGATATGATCAATTATACTGATGGTTTTCCTAATATTAATCCATCCTTGCATTCCTGCAATAAATCCTACCTGATCAAAGTGTATTATTCTTGAGATAAGTTGCTGTAGTCTTTTTGCTAATATTTTATTTAAAACTTTTGCATCTATATTCATGAGGAAGATTGGTCTATAATTTTCTTTATCTGTTTTATCTCTTCTTGATTTAGGTATTTGTGTCATAAAAAAAAAATTGGTAGGACTCCTTCACTTCTATTTTTGTAAATATTAATCCATTTCCCTAAGATTGTCAAATTTACATGCATACAATTGGGAAAAATAATTCCTAATTATTGTTTTGATTTCCTCTTTATTGTAAGTAGATTCACCCTTTTCATTTTTGATACTCATAATTTGGTTTTCTTCTTCCTTTTTTATCATATTGACTAAGGTGCTGTCTATTTTATTGTTTTTTTTTTTCATAAAACCAGCTGTTAGTTTTATTTATTAATTCAATAGTTTTCTTAATTTCAATTTTATTTATCTCTTCTTTGGTGTTCAATATGTCTAATTTACTATATGATTGGGGATTTTGAATGTGTTCTTTTTCTAGGTTTTTCAATTGCATGCCCAATTCATTGACCTACTTTTTCTCTAATTTAATCATGTATGCATTCAGGGATATAAAACTTCCCCTAAGAACTGCCTTTAATGCATCCCACAAATTTTGGTATGTTGTCTCATTATTATCATTCTCTTAAATGAAATTACTAATTTTTTCTATAATTTCTTGTTTGACCCACACATACTTTAGGATTAAATTGTTTAATTTCCAATTAGTTTTTAGTCTGTCTTTCCATGGCCCTTTATTGCATGTAATTTTTATTGCATCATGATCTGATAAGGATGAATTTAATATTTCTGCCTTACTGCACAGAATTGTGAGGTTTTATGCCCTAGCATATTCCTTTTTATAGCCATTCAGTTTTCTCCAGAGATCTATCATACCGACCCTCTCTAAAATTCTTTTCACCTCATTAACTTCTTTCTTGTTTATTTTGAGGTTAGATTTATCAAGTTCAGAGAGGAGGAAATTAAAGTCTCCCACTAGTATTGTTTTGCTATCTATTTCTTCCTCTAATTCCTTTACCTTCTCCTCTAGGAATTTGGATGCTCTATCACTTGGTGCATACATGTTAAGTAATGATATTGCTTCATTCTCCATGGTGCCTTTTAGCAGGATATAGTTTCCTTCTTTATCTCTTTTAATTAGATCAATTTTTGCTTTTGCTTTATCTGAGATAAGGATTGCTACCCCTTCTTTTTTTACTTTAGCTGAGGCATATCATATTTTACTCCAGGCTTTTACTTTTACCCTGTGTGTAGCCCTCTGTTTCAGATGTGTTTCTTGTACGATTATGATTTTTAATTTTTAATTTATTCTACTATCTGCCTCTGTTTTATGGGAAAATCCATTCCATTCACATTTACAGTTATGATTATTATCTGTTTCTTTCCCTCCATCCTATTCTCTCCCCTTCTAATGATTATATATTTTTCTCCCCTTCTCCCTTCCCCTCTTTAATAGTTTTCCTTTTGATCACTGCCTCCCTTAGTATTCCCTTATAAACACCTCACCTTTTCCTCCCCTTCCCCCTTACTTCTTCCCTCTCTACTAACCACCCCCCCCCTTTCATAGCCCTTTCCTCCTCCTAGTGCCTGTAGGATATTTTTATACTTAATGAAGTATGTTATTTCTTCTTTGTACCAAGAGTGACAGGAACAAATCCCATGAGAAGCTCCTCACCCTCCCCTCTTTCCCTCTAATATGATATGTTTTGTGTCTCTTCTCCATATAGTCCTGTGCTTACCTGTTGTTATTCCCTCCTTGCACCAGAACCAATGAGGGACAAGCTCATATAATACTCATCTCCTCCCTTCTTTTCCTCTGCTATATTGTTTTTATGCCTCTTTGTGTGGCATAATTTACCCTTTTCCACTTTATTCATTCCTCTTCTTCCATGGCATACCCTTTGTAGCCCTTAATAAGATTTTTTTAATCATCATTTTGTGTATTTTATACTCATCCCCTCTACTTCTCTATAAACAGTTTGCTCTTATTAAATAACAGGGTTTGTGTGTGTGTGTGTGTGTGTGTGTTTGTGTGTTTTCTTTGTTTACCTTTCTATGTCACTCTTGCATCTCATAATTGGAGGTTGAATTTTTCATTGAGCTCTGGATTTTTCATCAGGAAGGTCTGGAAATTTGTTATATCATTGAATGACCATCTGTTTGCCTGGAAGAATATGTTCAGTCTTGCTGGGTAGGTGATCCTTAGTTGTAACCTGAGCTCTTTTACCTTCCAGAAAATTGTATTCCCCTGCCTCCAATCTTTCATTGTAGAGGCTGCCAAATCTTGTGCTATCCTCACTGTGGTTCCTCAATATTTGAATTGTTTCCTTCTGGCCACTTGAAGTATTGTCTCTTTTACCTGGTAGTTCTTGAGTTTGGCCACAACATTTCGAGGACTTTTCAGTTTGGTATCTCTTTCAGGAGGTGTCAGGTGGATTCTCTTGATTTCTATTTTACCCTCAGGTTCTAGTATCTCTGGGTAATTTTCCTTAATTAGCTCCAGGACAATGTTTTCCAGGTTCATTTTTTCATCATGATTTTCTGGTAGGCCTATGATTCTCAGATTATCTTTCCTGGATCTTTTTTCCAGGTCAGTTTTTTTTTTCCATTGAGATATTTTACCTCTTTTTCTAATTTTTCAATCTTGTTTTTTTTTTTGTAACTAATTCTTGGTTCCTCATAGAGTTATTTGTTTCAATTGGGTTGATTATAGTTTTTAGCAAATCATTTTTCTTAGTTTTTGGAGCTCCTTTTCCATATCATACACTTTTCTTTTTAAGGAGCTGTTTTCTTCATTATAATGTTTTTCTAATTCTGCAATTTTTATTTTGAAAAAATTATTCATTTTGTCTTCTATCTCTTTCATTTGGTTTGCAAAATTCCTTTTGAGCTCATCTAGAAGAGCTTTCTGTCCCTAGGATCTGTTCCCTGTTGATGTTTCAGCTGAGGGTGTGGAGTCCACATTGTCTCCCTCTGAATTTGGTTCCTCCCTCTCAGGATAGTAGGACTCCAGAGTCTTTGTAGTCTGCTTTCTACCCATTTTGAGGCAGGGCCTTAGCCATGCCCTTCCTCTATGGTTCCCAAGCCTGTACTGTTTTGGGTTTTGCCCTGAGGCAGTAGTTACTATGTTTTCAGGGGTGGAGGGAGTTGGAGTAGGTGGGGTTCACTCTGCCATCCTGGTCCTTGGATGTCCTGATAGGGGCTTTTTTAAAAATTTCTGGGTTATGGAGTGGTAGTCCCAGCAGTATTTGCTGTCCCGGACTGAGGTCCTGCATTTGCTTCTTACCTTGCTCTTTCCAGTCCCAGCCCTTTGGTGATAGGACTGGTAGTTGCCCTTGTGGTTGGTGGGATGACTTGCCCCCTAGTTGATTAGGCCTTCAGGGCCTGCCTCCGCCTCTCATTATCTTTTTAAACTCTTTCAATCAGACTTTCCATCTCATCATTCAAATGAAACTTCTCTTTCCTAGGACAGACAAATCTCATAGCCTTTTCTCAATCCTCATCCTTCTCAAGCTTGTCTATTAATCAATAGTTGTCTATCAATCTCTAGGTCCCTTCCCATCTTTCCTCAATGAATTCACTGCGTGGCTCTCAGTCTTTTCCCATTTCCTGCATTCATTCTAAGGGACTTCAGTATACATAATGATATTTCTTTTAACATCTTTACCATTCTGTGACACTACTCTAGAGACTGTAGTTCTCCTTTGATTTATATGACAACTCCTTCTTTCTTGTTCTAGATCTTCCAGGTCACATTCACTTAGTGATGGATGTCTCCCAGGGCTCTATCCATGGCCATCTTCTCATTTCTCTCTATACTGTTTCACATGATGATCTTATTAGCTTTGATGAATTCAGTTATCAAGTCAATGCTGATGATTTTCAGATGTATTTATTAAATTTTCACCTTGAGCTGCCTAGTAAGCATCTAGAACTGCATATCCTAAAATATATGAAATTCAATACAGCTAAAACTTATCTCATTATTCCCCAAACCCACTTTTCAGACTTTCCTATGACTGTGTGAGCATATTTACAGTCACCTAGCCTCACAAATTAGGTGTTATCTTCTATTAAGCACTTACAATATTCCAGATATAATCCCTGAAGAGGAAAAGCAAGGCAAACAATTCCCTGCCCTTGAGAAATTTGTCTTTTAATGGAGGAGAAAAATGAATGGGCACACAAAAGATTGATGAAGTCAATGTATTCTAGACAAGTTGTTCTTAGTATTCCTCACACATGCTATTCCATTTCCCATCTACATATATTTACACTGACCACCACCTTATAATATGTACATCACCCCATAATATATTTAGTCTTCACCTTAACCTCACTGAATCTCCCTAATTTTTCAAGATACAGTTCAAACAGCACCCTTTACACAAGGATTCTGTGACTTTTCCTCTTATGAACAATTAGTTCCCTCCTTCTCTAACTTCCATATGTTTACATAATTTGGATTTATTTAATATTTGTTATATACATTATATAATTATATATAAACATATGAAATACTCAGTGATTATTTAAATATCTAAAATTGTCAAGAAATTGATTTGCAAGATAACTAAAATGATGAAAACATAAAAATATAAATACTAAAATATGCATATAAGAGAAAATGAATAGCTGTGGTCTATATGCTTTTTGTCTCAATTATATAACATTATTGTCATAATCTAAATATGCAATAAGTTCATCCTCAATTAATTGAGAAAAGATGAATTCTTTTTCAAATAACAAGCTTTAGTAGAACATATTTTTATCATCACACATTAGAAACGTATAAAGACTAAAATATCCTTCTATACTTTTGTTTTTGGTTATTGTTTAAAGTATTTAATATGATAGAAAAAAACATTTTCTTAAACTCACTGTTTCAGGAGAGGAACTTTAAACGATACGTCAAAATCATTAGCAGTTACTTAGAAAATGGAATACCAGAGAAAATGATGACTCTTTGATAATTAAGAAGTTATTTTATAAAAGAGGAAGAGACATGCTTACTAAAGATATTGGTGACTATTACACAGGAGATCCAGTACAGAGTTAAAGTTGAGCAAAGGATATTTTGTGTATGGTGATTTCTCTTGTTTGTAAATGAATGATATTGCACTTGTTACATCAAGCCCTAAATCAATGCAGATCTTCCTGAGATTCTTAATGACTCAGAAGAGTGTAGCCTCACCATTACCAGAGGAAAAAGCTCTGTAAAAGAAGACTATGTATTGTCTTGATTATAACATGCAGTTTAATCAACTATGTAAAGAGTTGATCAATGAATACAATGATTTGGATAAAAAATTTGCCCATTTGCAGATGGGCAAAATGGGCTCTGAATTAAACAGGAGAATGGGATGGATTTCCTTCAAGGAACTACAAAGTTCTTTTAATTATCTCAAACCTCTCATTCTCAAAAAAGTCAATATTCTGCCATTTTAGTCATGTAGAAGAAGTCATGGGAGAGTACAATTTCCAAAAAAAAAATTAAGAGAAGAATTTAAATGATCCATACCAAGGACAGTGAAGTGTTCCATGTATGATGAATTTAAGCAATTTCTATCTCATAAGAAATAAGAACCTACTAAGAAGACTGAGAGTTAAGGAGTTCATTAAAGGATAACTAATAAAGAGTTTGTAAATAATAATAATAATATGTAATATTATTATGTAATAAAAATGTAAATTATGTAAAAAATAAATGTAATAATAATAAAAAGGAAATACTTCACTGGTATTCTTATAATGTCAGGAGAAAACAAAGAAAGTTCCTAGCAGATGCTAGTGAATTTCTGGTAGGAAATGGAGAAGAGGTCACAGACAGATTGTAATATGCAGTGGGAACATTCAGATCATTGTGGTCACAGATTCTTTTAAATATTTGAGAGATGATGGCAAGGCCTTTAACGAAGTAATCATAGCAAAGAAGAAAGGAAGAAAGCAAGGAAGAAAAGAAAGAAGGAAGGAAAGTACATTTATTAACTGATTACTATGTGTCAGGTCATGTCTTAAGCACTTTACTAATATTCAATACTAATACTCAAAACAACCCTACAAGGTAGGTGTGATATATTATCTCAATTTTATAGCAGAGGAAACTGAAGCACACAGCAGTTCAGAGACTTATTCAGGTTTGTATTAAAAAAAGAAAATGAGAAAAGAAAGAAAGTTAAAAAATATGTTTCAATCTACATTCAGTTTATAAGTTCTCTCTCTGGAAAGCAGATAGCATTTTTCATCATGAGACCTTTGGGATTTATTTTTGTGCCATTTTTGTATCATCATTTCTATATCAGTTTTTGCATCTTGATCAAACTAGTTTTCTTTCACAGTTAGTCATCCTTACAATATTGTTGTAGTTGTATACAGTGTTATCCTGGTTCTGCTCACTTTACTTTGCATGAGTTCATATAAGTCTTCCCTGTTTTTTCTTATAGAGTTTTATTATGATCAAATAAGAATATTATATGAACACAATTACAAAATTGCTTTTTATACAAATAAAGTTGAAACAATAAAAGAACTATTAATTGTTAATGGATAAATTGAGTCAACAAAATAAAAATGACAACAGTACCTAAATTAATTTACTTATTCATTGCCATATCAATCAAAGTACCAAAAAATATTTTATAGAGCTAGAAAAAAATAACAGAATTTATATAGAAGAAGAAGTGGTCAAGAATGCCAAAGCACTCAAGGAAAAAGTAAAGGAAAGTTGCCTAGTAATTCTAGAACTCAAACTATATTACAAAGTAGTGATCAACCATAAAGTCTCTTGTCTCCCTGTCTCCTCCCTTCTTCCCTCTCTCCTAGCCCCCCCAACCCTTTCAGAACCTGTTCTTCAATTTAAATAATTAATGTTGATTCATGACCCTCAAAAAATAAAACAAAATCTTTCCTTCCCTGGAAGACCACACTGAAATATTCATTACCTGTGTTGATTGATACAAATCCTGTAAAATAGTGAATAATGAAAAAAATCCCCCAACATCTATGTTTTTCAAAAGTAGTCAAATATTCATATATCTTTTATGTTTGATGCATTTATTTTTATATAATTTGGCTCTGACTATAGTCCAAAGTAATTAAGATGACGAGAAAGAAGTTCCGGTTGACTGTATTTTGCTTCTGATATATTTTTTGAATATTTATGGTGGAAATCCCTACTTTATGCGTGAGTATGGCAGTGGTGACTGTATTCTCAAAGGCTATGTCAATGAAGTATAAGCTCTAAGAGGTTTTATCATAATGAAAATAATTTGCACATGCTTTTCCACTATTAAGTATGTCTCCTTTCTCAGAACCAATATAAGTAAGCAAGAGAAGTCTCATCACTTGTAAGCTGTCTGTTCATTTCATGATGATTTTTTGATCATGGCAATCCATGAAAAGAGAAAACTATGAAATAAATGAGCCTTGTTAAATCTGTTTCTGTTGTGGCAGAGGAGTAGAAAAGGAAAGGCACAGAATGTTAAGAATGATGAAATTTTTAAACTATATTAAACAGGAACAATTATTGCCTTTCTAAATGTTAGAGGTTTGTCCAATAACCAGAGTAGTAATGACACTGGAAGAGCTGACTTGTATCAACTATGGCATTCTTAATATTCAAAGCAAAATGAAGATAAAAATAAAGCAAAAGACAGAAGGAAATTTAAGCAAAAAGAATGTTTTATACTTTCTCCTTTTAGAGGGAGAAAAAGAGTTGGCAGATATGGTTTTATTGTTTTCCAAAGACAAAATGAAATGTCAGAACATAGATATTTAGTCATGTCTTACAGTTTTCATCAGCATTTGCAAAAAGATAGCGATAATTTAATAATACTGACTAGCATTTATATAGCATTTTAAGATTTTCAAAGTATTTGACAAATACTATCTTACTTTAAGTTTACAAGTGTAGGAGGTACATGCTAACATTATCTAAATTTTGCAGATGAGGAAACTGAGATAGATAAAGGTTCAGTGACTTGCCAAGGGTAACACATCTGAGGAGCAGCTGAGGTAGGATTTGAATTCATGTCTTACAGATTCTAGGGTTAGCAATTTAGTCACTGAACCACCAATTTGTTCAGAAATAACTTTCTGAAATTCTATGAAGAGCTTGATACGAACATCTAAATTAAATTACTATATACTTGCTAACTCAGTGGCTTAAATGCAAAGGTGAAAATAGGGGAGAATGGTGGAAATGTGTTGGAAAATATATTTTAGGAGAAAGCATGTGAGACAAATTACATTTAGACTAGGCAGAAGACTCATACCAATACATAATTACTTTCTTTGGGAAAAACAATTGGAAGGAACTAGAAATGACAAGCATTGAATAAAATCCCCAAAGATGAAATTTCCTTATGTTTAATACTTTGCATGATCTTATTGACATGATTTATATGCATATTTGTGGCAATGGCATAGATTGCAATCTCTATAAACCTTTTATGCATATTCTTCTCTAAGACCTCCACAGAGGAGCTACCCATGGTCCAGGAAGTATTCAGCTACATCTGGTAACATTTTAGGTGTAACCATGTTAAACGTGGCAGATCTATTTTGTATCCCTCATTATTTAACATTGATAATACTGTTTTTTTTTTTTGTTCGTTTAAAGCAATTGGGGTTAAGTAACTTGCTGAAAGTTACCTGGCCAGTTATTTCTGGGTGTGGTGCTAAGTATCTGAGTCTGGATTTGATCCCAGGTCATCCCGACTCTAGGGCCGGTGCTGTTACTCACTGAGCCACCTGGCCACTCCTAAGCAATTGGGGTTAAGTAACTTGCTCAAGGTTACAGGGCCAGGTGTTTCTGGGTGGGTACTAAGTGTCTGAGTCTGGATTCAATCCCAGGTCATCCCAACTCTTGGGCCGGTGCTCTTACTCACTGTGCTACCTGGCTGCCCCAATAATGTTTTTGACACAACAAATACCAATAGCACCTGCCCCCCCCCCCAAAGCACATTTTATGAAAACAGATGAGCAAAGTTTAATAATAATGTGATTGTAACTGATAGAACATGTCATGCTCCACATTATTTTTAACATTTTTTATAAGAAAGATATAGGATTTAACTTTGATCATATAGGAAGGGAAATTTCCTTTTTGTTGGAATAATTTTCATTAAAAAGTTTTTTGGTACTTTTTCTGGTTACATTGTCATAGATGTCGTGTGGCTCTGTGTGTGTTTAGCTTTACTTTTGTCGTTCAACATTACTTTATATGGGCATTTCTATATTTCTCTAAATAGTATAGTCGTTTTTTGTGGAAGAACTTTTCCACACTAGTTCCCTCCCCCTCAATACCTTCTTCAGTAGTTACGTTCACATGTATTTCTGCCTTTTGGTTATCAAACATACTTCTTTTGTGAACGTTTTGGCATATGAGAGTTTTATTTATTTTTTCTAACTGTAATTATTTGACTACAATATATAAACCCATGAACAGAATCTACAATTTAAGGGGTACAAAAACATTTTTGGTCATAAGGCAAAATAATATTACAGAATATTAAAACCACTTCTAGCACTGCATGCTACTTCCCATAGTCCTTCCATGGAAATTTCACATCTTTTGCTATGTTTATTACTTCAACAGGTGTGTAGTGGTGCCTCAGAGTTGTTTTAATTTACATTCTTCTGATTATTAATTATTTTTAAAACACACTTTTAGATAATTGTTGTGAATTTTTATTTCTTCCTTTGAAAATATACTTTTTTCAGGGCGCCTCAGTGGCACAGTAAGAGCGCTGGTCTGGGAGTCAGGAGACCCGGGATCGGTTCCGGCCTCAGATACTTAACACACACACACACACACACACACACACACACACACACACAAACTGGCTATGTAACCTTGAGCAAGTTACTTAACCCCAATTGCTTAAGAAAAAAAAGAAATATACTTTTTTCATAACTGCTTTTCTTTGGCAGAATCTCTCTTAACTATACAGACAAGTTCATTACTTATCAGAGATATTTCATTCCAGGATTTTTCCTAATCTTTCATTGTTTCTTCTACCTGCATTGACTTAATATATAAAAAATCTTTTAAAATTTTATGTACTCAAGGTTGTCTATTTCTTTTTTTATGATCTCTCTCCCATGTCCGGTTATAATTTATTTCTTGCCCTATTGTATCCTTTCCCCTAGAGGGGAGGAGGGAGGACACACAGAGAGAAACAGCTGGAATGACTAATGAATCCCTGAAGAAAGATCTTGATATAAGAATGCTATCAATCTCCCTGTTTATAATAGTTAGCAAGGCTTTTTACGTTTGACATATTTAAAGGTACTTAAAATCAGGTTACATTATATTTATGGACATTAAAACATTTTCATAGGTGGAGCGAAGATAGAGGAGAAAAAAACAGGAACTTACTCCAGCTCATCCACCTATTACCTCCAACACCTATAAAAATGACTAAACAAATTTTAGAGCTACAGAACCCACAAAATGACAGAGTGAAGCAAATCTCCTGCTGAAGACAACCTGGAAGGCTGTCAGGAAGGGTCTTTCACATCAGGCTGGGAGCAGAGTAAAGTCCCACATGGGTCATTCTGGCATACACAGGTGGCACAGACTAATGAAGCACAGTCCCTCTGGGGACTGAATCATTGATAGTTGTGGCAGTTTCCAGACTTCTCAACCCATGAATGCCAAAGAGAAAGCAAAAGGTCACTGGTGAAACTCTGTTGGAATTGAGTGAGAGACTAGCAAGGTTCAGTCCCTGCCCCCAGGGTGGTAGAGGTCGCTAGTGGTGGCTGCCAGCAGCAGCAGGATGGCTGCTTACAGAGGAGCTCCAGATCCACAGATGGTGGGGGGACCAAGAGACTGATCATAGGGCAATAGCAAGAATCTCTTTGCTGGAACTGAAGCAGGATTCCCTTGCTTTGCCCTGCTTTGATCTAGGTCACTGTCCTGGGTGGTCGTCCTGGGGTGTGGAGGAACAATGGCATAGCAGAGCTTGTGGAGGCTATGGAGAGGGCATCCTCAAATTCTGTTAATTTTATGAATGTGTCCTGCTGTCAGCTGAAAGTCAGTATGACTGAATGTCTGTTATTTGATGTCTGAACTGGATGACAATCTCTTCTGGTGTAACTTGTTATATGTTATTCTATTCTTCATTTGATGTTTCTTATGTTATATTGTGAAACATGTAGGTCTAAGTGTATATTCTTTTAATATGCTTTCCATTCACAAGTTCTTATCTAAAGAAATCCCCTTAACTAATAGCTTCTGTTCTTAGGTTTATTGAAGGCCAGTGAATTTTGGGAAGGGTGCTGGTGGAATAAACATTCACACAATTTCAACGAGGCACCACATGACGTACTTTACAAATATTATCTCATTTGATCCTTACAACTCTGAGATAGGTGCAGTAATTACTCCCTTCCCACCCTCACTGGCAGTTTTCCAGTTGAGGAAATGGATGCAAACAGAGTCCAAGTGATTTAACCAGGCTCATAAAACTCATAAGTGTCTGATGTGAGATTTTATTCAGGTTTTCCAGCCTCAAAGCCCAGAGCTCTAACCATTGCTCCACCTAGCTATCTCTTCTTTACCTATATGCATTCTATCTTTTCCTTGTCTTATTTCTATAGCTAAGGATTCTAATCAGATATAATATACTAGTGAAAAACAACTGACAATCTCCTTCACCCTTCATTTTATTGAGATTGCTCCTAATGTGTCTCCATTATAAACAGTGCTAACTATTTGGTTTAAGGCTACATAACTATTTATGTGTTTATTCATTTAGTGATTCACCTATTCATTTATCTTTTTTCTACTTTCTAAATTATCTATTTATATTTATTTATTTGTTTGCTTCCTTTATTTCTGTTCACAATGATTTTCTTGGTAATAATTTTGTTTTGCTTTGTTTTTACTAAAATAATTTTACATAGCATATGATTAATCATCTTAATAATTACCTCTCATATCATGTAATTAAACTTTATAGTATAAATATCAGAGAATTTCTTTAAATCATAGATTGTAGAATGAAAAGAAATCTTAGTGGTTATCTAATGTATAGGTGTCAAATTTGTGCTTTTTTCTGGCAGTATATCAGGATACAACATTCTTGAGTGCTTTGGAACAAGATTAAAAAGTAACTGGCAAATATTTAGCAAAATAAATACAAATAAAATAGAACAGATAATTTTAATATGATTTCTAAATCTCTCTCTATATATATTATATAGAGATTCTTATGTATGGTATAAATTCCCTAGTTTCAATATGAGTTTGACCCCAATTGATCTAGTCTACCCTTCTTATTTCACAGACAATGAAACTGAGGCTCAGAGACAAGTTAATGCCACTACCTAAAATCACAAAGTAATTTTGACCAGTGGTATTAATAATAGTAGAATTAGAATTCATTGTGATGGAATCAGCATATAAATTCAGGTCTCCTGATGACCCATATAGTATTTCTATAACTTTAGAACATTGTATTTGAAAAACATATTACAGTCTTTTTATATCAATGTTGCTTCTCAATGACATCTCACCACCTCCTCTAACAACAGAATCCTCTTTTGTAAGAATGAGGTACATTTAATTTAAAACAAAGGGTCCCCTCAACTATGTCTAATATATAATTGAGGGACCCTCCATTATATATTAGACAAGGGGTAGGGAACCTGCAGCCTTAAGGACACATGTAGCTTCCTAGGTCCTTAAGTGTGGCCTTTGGTCTAAATTCCAATTTTCTAGAAGAAATCCTTTTCTTTTTATTAATACCTTTTTCTTGCCTTTTATATTTTAATTTTTTAAAATTAATATATTTAAAATACCAAAGCACAAAATAAGTTTCAGTGAAATAATCTTCCCAGATTTACTGGCACATTTAGAAAATTAGTAAGCCATAAGGGCTAAACTTATAACTTCTATGCTGATTATTTAGTTCTAACTTTTCCCACCTGACTAATGCCACTGCCACACAACACTGGTTGGCAAGAGTTTATGGGGGTAGAGTACTCCAGTCTGTTATCAACTTTTGACAATTGGTGCATTGTGTTTGTGTTTGAATTGGAATTTGTGAATAGTTTCACGGTTTCATAACAAGCTAAAGTTGAAGAAGGAGGTATTCAGTCTGGATTTGTCATATTCTAAAGTGCATAGGCTATCACAGGGACTGGTGTTAGCCAAAATTTTATCTCTGCAAGAATAGATAGTTAAATTTTATAAAGAACAGAATCAGCAATGTGAATTGTTGAAAGATTTCTATAGCAATGGTGCATTTCTGTATGATATCATGTCAGACCAAAACAACTTGAATATTTCTTTGCAGGGTAAAACTAAGTCTATATGTGATATGTGGCAAAAGAAAAAAATCTAAGCATTTTGAAAAAAAGGTATCTTTTCAACAAGTCTGAAAAATGTATTCTTGCTTTTCAACCACTTATTGCTGTGAATCTACATTCTCTTACCTAAACTAAATCAAGATACCTTTAAAGTCACAAATGATTGATACCCATTTTATCTAGAAGATCTACCGAAACTGTGGGCCTCCATGCTGCAAACAAATATTAAAATGATTTCCAACAAAAAATAGAAACAATGAAGTCATTAAAAGCTTAGTTAACTTTAAAGTGAACAAATGGTTTTCATTTTTGATATTATTAGGTACTTAGTAGTTAGACTTTTTACAAAATATTGTACATATTTAAGTATATCTAATTGAAGTTGCTTTAATGTAGCCTTATTTGAATGTAGTTAAATATTAATGCAGCCTTCCAACATGAAACCATGTTCCAATATCCCACCCCTGATGTTGTCTTTCAAACGGTCTAAGATATCTCAAATAGGAGATATATATATATATATATATATATGGCATCTTAAACTCAACATGTTTAAAAGAAAACTCATTGTCTTTTCCCCAAACTTTCCATCTCCAATCTTCCTCATTATCACAAAAGACTGCACTATTCTCTAAGTATCTGAAGCTCACAGCCTAGATGTATTCTTTGACTTTTTACTCTTTCTAAGACCTATATCCAATTTACTGCCAAGTTCTAACCATTTAACTTTTGCAACAGCTCTCAAATGTGACCCCCTTTCTCTTCTGATGATGCTGTCTCTATGATGCAGGCAATTAGAATCTCATGCCTGTTTTATGGTAACAGGTTACTAGTGGGTCTACCTGCCTCATATCTTTCCCTACATTAGTCCATTCTTCTTGGAGCTGCCAAAGTAATTTTTTGGAAAATCATGTCCAACTGCATCACCCACAGTACCAAATAAAGTTCTGAGACTTACTGTTGCCTCCAGTATCAAATACAAAAGCTTGTGTTTGATGTGCAAAGCTCCTCATCAGCAAATGTGATTCTATCTTTCCATTCTTCTTAAACCCTACTCCCTTTCACATATTATTTGAATCAGTGACACTATATATATCCACACACAGACACAGAGTTAAATTTTATAAAGAATGTGTTTGTGTCTGAGTGTATACACACACATATATATAGATAGATAGATACACATACATACATACATACACATACACACATGCAAAGACAATACACATTTACTTATGCATACATATAGATAATACACATCTATATCTGCCCATACATATCCATATACATCATATATATACACATACATACTCATTTACATATATATACACATACATCTACATTATATACATGTACATTCATATATGTGTGCCAAAACCAGGACCCTTGAATGCCTTGTCACAGGCAATGGAAATGATAGACTACAACAGCTAAACCTCCCAGTGCTTCAGCACAACTCCAGCAAGCACAACTGCAGCTCAGCAAATATCTTCCAGCAGCCAACCCTTCTGGTGTTTCACAGCAGCCATCCTCCATTAGCCAAACCCCATCCAAGTCAAGAACTTCAGTGTTGCTGACTTCAGTTCAGCACGAGGTAAGCTATAAGAACCCTATAACCTCCAGTTTCCAGAACCTCAGACCCCAAAACACAAATCTAGGGACTAGATCCCTGGCTCCCAGCACAAGAAGCCTAGGTCAGTGTCCCCTGTGCTCCAGCAGGAGAGCTCAACTTTAAAAGCCAAGAGATAAGCAAACATCATGAACAAAAAGTAGAATTGGACAATGACCATAGATTATTATTATGGGAACAGGGAAGATCAAGACACAAATTCAGAAGATGACAGCATTGCCAATATACTCACATCCAAAAACTCAAGGGGAATATGAACTGTCTCAAGTCCAAAAAAAAACCTTCTTCTAAGAGCTGTAGAAGTATTTTTAAAGTCAAATAAGAGAGGTAGAAGAAAATTGGGAAGAGAGGCAATACTTTGAAAAAGAAAGGACAAAAATTAACTGTAGAAAACAACTCCTTTAAAAGTAGAATTGGTCAAAAGGAAAAGGAGGAACAAAAGCTAATTTAAGAAAACAATTAAAAATTAGAATTGGGCAAGTGGAAGCTAATGACTCTATGAGGCATTAAGAAAACAAAATCAAACGAATCAAAAAAAAATAGAAGAAAACATAAAATACCTCATTGGGAAAACAACTGGCCTGGAAAATAGAACCAGGGTAGATAATTTAAAAATTATTGGTCTGACTGAAAGCCATGTTGAAAAAAAAATCCTGGACAACATCTTTCAAGGAAACATCAAGGAAAACTGGTTTGATGTCTTAGAATCAGGAGTTAAAATATTCATTAAAAGAATCCAGTGATCACCTCCTGAAAGAAATCCCAAATTGCACTCACCAAAGAATATGATAGCCAAATCCCAGAATTATCAGGTTATAGAGAAAAAAAAATAATACAAGTAGGCAGAAAGAAACAATTTAAATATCATGGACCCACAGTCAGGATTATGTAGGAACTTGAAGCTTCTATATCAAAAGATTGGAGGGCTTGGAATGTGATATTCAATGAGGCAATTGAGCTTGAATTGCAACCAAGGATCAACTACCCAGTAAAACTGAGCATAATCTTTCAGAGGAGGAGATGGACATTCAGTGAAATACAGGACTTCCAAACCCTGCTGATGAAAAGACCTGCCCTCACCAGAAAATTTAATCTTCAAATACTAGATTCAGTAAAAGCATATAAAGGTAAACAGGAAAGAAAACGACCAACAACATGTTATTTGATAAGAGCACACTTTTTACATCCCTATAAGGAAAAGGATAGTAAATCTTGAGAACTCTATCTTTATTACTACATTTAGAAGGGGTATACATAGACAGAATGTATGAGTATAAGTTGACTTTGATGCGATGGTAAAAATCTAAGTGGTGAAAAGGGATTGTACTGAGAGAAGAGGAAAGGAGGAGCTACACAAAAGTATAAATTACATCATATGAAGATGGAAGAAATAAACAGCAAATCTATATTAGTGGAGGACATCAACTCTCCCCTCTCAGAAATTGATAAATCTAACCATAAAATAAATAAGAAAGAAGTTAAGGAGGTGAATATAATTTAGAAAACTTTGATATGGTGGACCTTTGGAAAAAATTGAATGTGGGTAGAAAGAAAAAGACCATTTTCTCCATGGTTCAAGGCACTCAAATGAAAAATTGAGCATATATTAGGGCATAAAATCCTCACAATCAGATTCAGAAAGACAGGAATATTAAATGCATCCTTTTCAGATCATAATGCAATATAATTATGTGTAATCAAGGGCCATGGAAAGATTGTTTAAAAATTATTTGGAAACTAAATAATGTAATCCTAAAGAATGAGTGGGTCAAACAACAAATCAAAGAACCAAATCATAGAAAGAAAAGAAACTTAATCCAAGAGAATGTCAATACTGAGAAAACATAACAAAACTTATGGGATGCTGCAAAATCTGTTCTTGGGTGAAATTTTATATCTTTCATTGCTTGCGTGAATAAAATAAAGAAAGAAGAGACCAATGAATTTGACATGCAACTAAAAAACTAGTAAAAGAACAAATTAAAAATCCTTAATTAAATACCAAGTTAGAAAATCTGAAAACCAAAGGAGAGATTAATAAAACAGAAATTATGAAAATTATTGAACTAATAAATAAAACTGAGCTGGTTTTATGAAAACAAATCTATAACCTTTGATTAATTTCAAAATAATTCTTGGCAGTGGGTGTCATGATCACCCCCATTTTACAGATGAGGAAACTGAGGCAAACAGTGATTTAATAATTTTCTCAGGTTCACAGAGCTATTACTGTTTCTAGTGAGATTTGAGTTCATATACCTGAAAGAAGGTTCACAGCTCTATTCACTGTACCACCTGCTTGCCTACAGGGAAAAAAATGGCCTGATTAGAGAGGGAAGAAGTTACTCTGATAAGCTGGAATTCAATTGATGAATCTAATGATTTTTGGAAAGCTATTTAGAACTTTGTTCATTCAAGTCCTGAAGCCAAATTCATAATTAATTTTCTTTTTCAATAGAAGTATTAAAGGAATATTTTGATGATCATGTACCAGAGGGTGCTACTGAGGAGATTTGCCCATCATGAATGAGGTTGAACTAGATGGCCTCTAAGTCTTCTTATATATAAAATATTTTATAACCGGTTTCTTGGCTTAATCTTCAATGTCTGAATTTTTAGATTTTTGAAGCTGAAAATACATCATGTTGTTTTTGATGTTGTTTCCCACAGCAAATGTTTTAAGATATTTTGATTATAGGAAGAAACATACACATAAGGAAGCCTACATAATTCTGACTTGGCAATACTCAAGAGTCCAAAATACTTTAATTTTAAGTTTTTTGGACATTATACTAACTACAATCTAGCACAACATGGTTCTAATGTATCTGGACTTTGTTATACGTCCATAAAATAGCATCATTTCATTCACTCCTCACCACACACATTTCTCAATATCAAGTCCTTTTTGTCAGTTGAAAGGTGGACATCGTCACTTCTTAGATTTAATAAGGGTTTCACAGTACATTTGGGAAAGCAGAAGTTAACAACTATTCAAGCTATGCCTTTGAAATTAATTTAAAAACAACAACAACAAATACTACCAGTGGCTCTACCACTATCTGACTGCACACATAGTAAATTAAAATAGTTGGACTATTCTCTGGATACTTTAACTTCCACAATTCCTAAAAAGTTTATAGATCATCTTGTATTAAAAAGCAAGCTTCTTGACCTGAAATTCATTTACCCTCAACATAATCCTGGAGCAAGCTTTTTTTTTTTACTATGTTTACAGAAAAATGTTTTCTTCAACTCTGATGCCAATCTTTCTGTATGCATGCAAGCCAGTCATAGCTTTTGAGAAAGCTCTTGAAGGCTAAGTTTATAATTGCTTAACAGCTAGGTAGCAACCTCCTCATTTTAAATCTCAAGACAACTTAAACAATCAGTAAGAGGCTGATCAAGATGATAAATTATCTCTTTGCACCTTTTAAAAGACTCTCCATGTACTGGCCTCTTATCATAAATGCCAACTGGTCTAAAATACAAAATGTCATTTCAATAAAATACTGCATATGCCCATACATTTAAAATAAATGATCCCTCTTAAAGAAGCAGTGCAACTCATGTACCTAAATGTCCCTTATAGCTTGGGACATTTGCATTACTATCCTCTTGTGTTTCAGTTTTCCTATGAGTAACAATAGCTCTCCATGCATCATGTACTGCCTCTTTAATTGGAAAGTTCCAGTCTGATATTTGTCTTCAAATGATCCACTAAAATGGAAATTATAAATATTTTTAAGAAGAAAATGTTAGCAGGATTGTGCTAAACTCTACTGTTAAAATATTATAAATATAGCATAGCTAGGCTTAATTAGCTTCTATTATCCATCAGAAAGGCTACATACCTGGCAACAACACTGAACAGATGCACAAATACTGTAGAAGCACATCTTGCTAAAAATCTCCAATTGTTTAGCTCTGGCAGCATTCAGCTGACTGTTAGAGAATGAGTGCTTCTCTAAAGTTATAGAAAATAATCTGAATTTTACATGTCAACTTTGATTTTGGGGGCCTGTATCAGGAGAGTATCAGATTTTTCCTCCTTCAAGAATGTGTTATTTTGAATTGGGTACCAATTGATAGTTACTTATTCAATATTATATGCCAATGACAGGCCAAGCTGTATTTTCATGAACCTGATTTACATAAGCAAAAGTATCTGTTGGCAACCCCATAAATAGGCAAGCTGTCAAATATGCCATCACCTAGAATCCAATATCCATCAATGCATCCATCTACTATCTATCTATCCATCTATTTATCCATCTATCTATCTATCTATCTATCTATCTATCTATCTATCTATCTATC
>NW_027187308.1:4396229-4453155 GCF_028583685.1 Petaurus breviceps papuanus | reverse complement strand
ATCTATCTATCTATCTATCTATCTATCTATCTATCTATCTATCTATCTGTGTATGTGCACATATGAATATATATACTTACATACATATATATGTGTGTATATATATATATATATATACACATACACATACTAGGCATATGTGGTGATATACACATTTATAAAAATGTGGTCTCCAGATGGCATCACTCTCAGATTGTGTATAACTATAGAGCAGGCATAGGTTGGAAGAAAGAATGTTGCTATCTCCTGCAGAAATGTATTCTTCATAGTAAGATCACTGGCAGAAAATGAAAATGGCTGCTCTGCTAGGGATGATTCTACCATCTGTGACCCCTTACATATAGGGCATTTGATTAGTGAATTGCTTTGGCAAGGTCTCTGTCATAGAAACTGTCTGCCACTGTGCTATACATATCAATCACCTAAAGTGGAAAATCTAAGGACCTCCACATTCTCTAAGAAGGTAGCCCTGAGGCCTCAAATACTGTTGGCTCCTCAAATACTACTTTAGTCCTGACAATGTAGATTAGCTTAAATGTCACAAACAAATGTGAGGGTAAGTGAGAACAGACAATGTGATCTTTGTAAAGGAAATACCATTCTTATCTTTAGAAATTAACTCTTTACAAAACTTCTCCTTTCTGAGAATCCATTGCTTAACACCTAAAATCATATTCTACAAAATGGGGTCCAATATTGCAGGCAATGGTCCCTCACCTGAAACAGTCTGAGAGAAGGGCTCACTGAGATATGCTTCTGAAAAAATCCAGAATATTTCTTAAAGCTAATGTGTGATCTCCATAAATGTGAGCACACTGGCTTATAGGACATATTGGAGCAGGCATTTGAATTAACTCTTTGGGGAAAGGTGGTAAGGCCAGACTAGCAGATTAGATGAAGCACTCATTCAAGCTCTCTCACCAGTCCCCTCAAGTCACTTTAAATTTATGCCTCAAATTGATTTTTGGAGTGGCAGAGTCAACCAAAAGATCAGGTTGAGATACTTTGAATCCAAGACAACTTATTCGATATAAGAAGGAGATATCTATCTGTAACATGGGAGTTGAGGCTGGCCTGGAGTCCATGTGGATTCAATACCAGTAGCAAGACTAGGTATTGGTGACAAAAGCAGTAGCAGTTGGGGGAGCTCTCAGGTAAGAAATGGCAAGAAGACCAAGCAATTTGTGAGGAAGCAATAACAGAGGACCACTATGCTAGCACTGGTGGACACTTTTTGGCATTTCTTTGTCCATGACCACTTTTGGATTATAGTTCAAGGGTGGAAAGGAGCCCTTTCAGTTAAAAGAGAGCAGGTGCCCTGAGGAGCAGTATCACTTTTGGTGACAAGGAAACATGAAGACCAGTATGTCTTGAAATCTCAAGGTGTTCTGAAGAGCAATATCACTAATAGTCCCAAGGCTGCAGGGCCTGTGAGGATTAGTATCTATCCCAAACCTGAAGGATCAGGGTCCCTTGATAGTGATGACCAATGTGCAAACACAGGAGAGCAGTGACCACATCTCTCACCAGATATCACCACCTTGGACACTCTGACAACTTCCAAGCCAGCAGAACTAGCTCTGAAAACAGTTATGTGAAGAAACCTGAAAGCATGAGACAGTTCCCCTAAAAGTTCAAAGTCAAGAAACAGCCTGGAAAATGAAAAGCAACAACCGAAAAGATCAGACCATAAAAATCTAGTATGATGACAAAGAAGATTAAAATACAGATGTAGAAGAACATAAGAATGTTAAAATACCTAAAAACAAAGTCTCCACCACCGCCAGCAAAACCAATAACAAAACAATGTGAATTGTATGCCCAACAAGATTTCCTGGCAGAGCAAGAATGATTTTCAATATTAAAGGAGTGGTAGAGAAAAATTTGGTAAAGAAATGAGAGTGAGGGAAGAAAAATATGAAAAAGGAATTTGTAATTTGCAAAAGTACTTAAGAAAATAACACTTTAAAAACATAATTGGACAAATGCAAAAAGAGGTACAAAACTTTAGCTATGAAAATAGCTCATTAAAACCAGAATTAGCTAAATGAAATAAGAATTTCAAAAACTCAATGAAGAAAATATATCCTTAAAGTTAGTATTCAGAAAGTGAAACCTACTGACTCCAAGTACAGACATCAACAATTATAAAACAAAGTCAAAAGAATTTTTTTAAAAGAAGAAAAATGTGAATTGTCTCATTAAAAATCTAAATGATATGGGAAAAAAAAGTTTAAGGAAATATAATTTAAGAATCATTTCCTCTACCTGAAACCATATTCAAAGAAAAGGCCTAGATATCATGCTTCACGAAATTACCAAGAAAAAAAAATGTCTCCTATATCTTAGATCTGAAAGGTAATATAGAAATTGAAAGAATCCACTGATCACTGCCTGAAAGAGATCCTAAAATGAAAACTTGCAAAAATATTACAGCCATATCACAAAGCTCCCAGATTGGAAAGGAAATATATTAAGCAGTCAGAAGGAAACCATTCAAATATCATCGAGCCTTAGTCAGGATTGTACAAGATTGTACAGTTATGAGGAGTAAAGGATTTGGAATATGATATTCTGGAAGGGAAAGGAGTAAGGATTACAACCAAGAACACCTGATCACCAAAACTAAGCATATTCCTTCAGGGGGAAAATGAACATTTGATGAAATTTCCTTTAAAACATTCCTGATTTTAAAAAAAGACAAGATTGAATAGAAAAATCACTTTTTGTCTTTTGAAAAAGCATAATATAGAAATATATTTTGGATATCATTACATTAAAATAAATATCATTAATGTTTGATTTCTCAAGTGTTGGGGAAAGGGTGGTAATGAGGCTGATAATTTGGAACTCTAAATTTTAAAATCTGAACTTTTTTACATTTAATTTAGAAATATTTAATGAAATAAATTTTAAAAATATTTTACAAAAAGTTAACTGTAAAATTGGTAATAATTTTATTTCCAACCACAACAAATACAGAAAATATGTAAATAATTCACAACAAACAGTAAGTATAGGAGGTGGATCCAAGATGGTGGAGCAAAGGTAGGGATTCACTTGAATTCTCTCCCCAAACCCTCCAAATACCTTTAAATAATGACTCTAAACATAGTCTACAGAAACAGAATCCACAAAAAGGCAGAGTGAAACAATTTTCCAGCTCAGAGGAGCTAGGAAAGTTAGAAGGAAAGGTCTGTCACAATTGGATGACAGTGAAGCACAGTCAAGTAAAAGCCATTCCAGCATAGATCCAACCCAAGCCCCAACAAACCAGCAGCAGGCCTTGGGAACCAATGAATTAGCAGTGGCAGTAGCTGCTTCCAGAACTCTGAACCCACAGATGGTAAGGTGACCAAATAATAAATGAGAAGGAGATTACAGGGGTCTCTTTGCTATCATTGAGGCAAGATTCCATTCCTTTGCCCATACTTGGATCTCAGTGACAGTTCTAGGTGGAAGGGCAAGGAGGAGCACCACCACACCAGAGCCTGTGGTCCTTCCTTGCATTTCCAGGGAAGAAAACAGTGCCTGTGATTACTCACAGACCAAGGAACAGGCTAAGAGAGGAGTAAATCTCTCCTTAGATCATACCCCCTTGGAAGAACTGAAAACTTACAAGGTTCTAGTAGTATCTCTGAAAAACTTCACAAACCCCTGAAGTTTGGACAGTGTGCCCTCAGCCTGGAAAGCAGAACCCTACTTTAAAAATGAATTAAAAGTTAAGTAATAGGCTGTGGAAAGGAGCAAACAACAGAAAAAAATAAAGTCTGGCCATAGAAAGTTATTATGGAAGCACAAAGAAGACAAAGTCAAAGCTCCTGCATCCAAAGGTGCCAAGAAAAATATGAATTGGTTTCAGGCCATGGAAGAGCTCAAAAGAGATTTTGAACATCAAATAAAAGAGGCAAAGGGAAAATTGGGAAGAGAAATGAGATTAATGCAAGAAAATAATGAAGAAAAGAAGTCAACAGCTTGGGAAAGGAAACACAAAAATCATCAAGAAAATAACACCTTAAGAAACAGATTAGACCAAAAGGTAAAAGAGGCACAAAAATCCCCTGAAGAGAAGAATGACTTAAAAAGCAGAATTAACCAAATAGAAAAAAGGTACAAAAACTCACTGAAGAAAATAATTTCTTAAAAATTAGAATTGGAAAAAAAAGGAAGCTAATGACTTTTATGAGGAATCAAGAAACAATTAAATACAATCAAAAGAATGAAGAAAATAGAAGACAATGTGAAATATCTCATTGGAAATAAAACTGACCTGGGACAAAGATCCAGGAGAGATAATTTAAATGTTAATGGACTATATGAAAGCAGTGATAAAAAAGAGACTAAACATCATCATCACTCAAAAAATTCTCAAGGAAAACTGCCAGAACTGCTAGAACCAGAGGGTAAAATAGAAATAGAAAGAATCCACCAATCACCTCCTGAAAGAGACACCAAAATGAAAAATCTTTGGAACATTATACCCAAATTCCAGAGCTCTCAGGTCAAGGAGAAAGTACTACATACAGCTAGAAAAAGATCATTCAAGTATCATGGATCCAATCAGAATAATACATGATTTAGTAGCTTCTACATTAAGGATCACAGAACTTGGAATATGATATTCTGGAGGGCAAAGGAACGAGGATTACAATTAACAACCAAATACCTGGGAAAACTGAGCATAATGCTTCAGGGGGGAAAATGGAATTCAATGAAATAGAGGACTTTCAATCATTCTTGATGAAAATAATTACAGCTGAATAGAAAATTTAACTTAAAATACAAGACTCAAGATAAATACAAAAAGGTAAACAGAAAAGAGGAGGCATAAGAGACCTAATAAGGTTCAATTATTTGCATTATTATATAGGAAAATGATACTTGTAGCATGTAAGAACTTTCTCCTCATTACAGCAGACAGTGTATATATAGACAGAGGGAAGAGGTTTGAGTTGAATATGAAGGGATATTTTAAAAATAAAGAATACAAAACTAAGGAATGAGAGAGAGAGGAATGTACTGGGAAAAAGGGAAAGGAAGAGGTAGAATGGGCTAAATTAGGAGACATAAAAGAAGTGTGGAAAAACTTTTACAGTGGAGGGGAAAAAGGGTTAGATGAGGGTGAGTGAGGGAATCTTACTCTTATTAGAACTGAATAAAAGAGGGAAAAACCTACATACTCAATTTGGCATAGAAATTAATCTTACCCTACAGGAAGGTAGAAGGGTAAAGGGATAAAAAGGCAGGGATCATGGAAGGGAAGGTATATTGGGGGACATAATAGACAGAAGGAAAATCTTTTGTGAAGGGATGGTGAAAGGAGAGAGAGAATAGAATAAATTGGGGGAAATACAGTTAGCAATAGTAAGTATGAAAAACATTGAAGCAAATTTCTCTGATAAAAGCCTAATTTCTCAAACATACAGAGAACTGAGTCAAATTTGGAAAAATAAGGGCCATTTCCCAGTTGATAAATGATCAAAAGATATAATCAGTTTTCAGATGAAGTTATCAAAGCTCTCTATAGCCATATTAAAAAAAGTTCTATTCGTTAGATAAATGCAAATTAAAACAATTCTGAGATGCTCCCTCGTATCTATTAGATATGAGGAACAGGAAAATGGTGGATTGTGGAGGGGATGTGGGAAAAAAATAGGCATTAATGTACTGTTGGCAGGGTTTTGAACAGTGAATCATTCTGCAGAGCAATTTGGAATTATTTCAAAAGGCTATAAAACCATGCATACCTTTTGACCTAGCAATACCTCTATTAGTTCTGTGTCCCAAAAGAGATAAAAAAGGAAAAGGACCTATATGTATAAAAATGTGTATAGAAGCTTTTCTGGTGACAAAGAATTAGAAATTGAAGCGATACCTATTCATTGGGGAATGGCAGAAGAAACTGTGGTATGAGAATTTGATGGGATACTATTGTGTTATAAGAAATGGTGAAAAGAATGCTCTCAGAAAAACCTAGAAAGACTTACATGAGCTGATGTAAAGTGAAATGTACTGTGTACAAATTTTCAGCAATATTATAAAAAATCAGCTGTGAATGACTTAGATATTTTCATCCAAACAATGATCCAAGTCAACTCTGAAGAACTTATGATGAAAAATGCTATCCATCCCCAGAGAAAGAAGTGGTGGTGTCTAAATACAGATTGAAACATATGTTTTTTTTCACTTTCTTATTTTTCTTGAGGTTTTTTTTGTTCTGTTTTGTCTTTCACAACATTACTTTTATGAAAAATATATAGTTCTATTCTCTCATTAGTGGGTTAACCTTTTCTCAGCACTTTTTATAATCCCTTAGAAATAGTGCAATACCAATGAACTGAACTCTGTTCAGAAGGAAAATGAGCTTTTGTTTGCTAGAAAAGAAATTCCCTGACACTGACGTGTCCCACTAGAAGTATGGATTCTGGGATCATGATGTCTAGGAATACCTCCATTTGATTCTTTAAATAGAAGACAGATTATCAGGAATTCTAATCACTTTGACAAAGTGGTTCATCTTTCTAAATCATCTGTCAGGCTAAGTTTTGCCACCGACTTAACAAATTCTTGGGACAGAAATGTGATTCTAGTACACATAGGCAATAGCTACTGTATATCTTCAACCCAAGAAATCATTAGTGACTCCCAAGCTTCATTGGAATCTCATAGAGCTTTTATTTTTTCATTATTCTTGTCCATCATTTAAAAGGTAAAGTTCTGTGGGGGGGGCAGTTTGAGTCTTAGTAAAACATGAAGACTCTCTTTTATAGACTATTACAGATGAGTACCTTCTTCCACTATTGTCCATCCTGAAGCATTTTTAGTCCCTTCATTGAGTTACAGGATTGTGAAGAGTTAAATGGATGCTTCCACAGCATCAATATATGGAGGTAATCAAAGCCCAAAGCCAAACCTTGGTTGTCTGTAAGCTGATCAAAATAATCAGAGAACACTTCTGATCAAGCCCCTACACAACTGATAAAGCTTATTAACCTCTAGGCATCCAAAGGGGGTAGTAATTCTCTTAATGTTCTAGGAGGGAAGGATTATTTCTCTTTTCTTATTCTCCCTGTTGCATTTCTGCTGTGACCTCTGTTCTCTACCTGTCTGTCCTTAGCTGAAAAAACAAACATGGAGGGATAGAAAGTTGTTCATGGTTTAAAAAAAAGGAAAGAAAAAGAGGAAAAGGAAGGATAGGAGAAGGAAGCAGGTGACATTTGTGATGTAATAGTGCAGTGGGAAGAAATTCCATTTTATCTAATTGAAATTAGTTTCTTACTAAGAGGGGAAAGTGGTCCATCATTAGAATTTTATTGCTTTTCAAAATTATGGCCATAAAAATTCTGACTGAGGGAACTCTGCAGTCCTGAGATTGAGTGCATTGGCTCACTACTTCATGCAATGTCCCAGAAAAGGAGAGATTCTATTTCTAGCAAATTATATTATTTTAATAGTATTGTGAGTAAATTCATTGTTATGGAATATTATGGTGCACAAGTCATTCATTACATCCAAAACCTGTACCTGAATCACTACATTGATTATGCACTCCAGTATATAGGGTGAAGGAAATAAGAAAAATACCTTTGTAGAAAGAGACTTTTGAAAGAATGTTTACAAACCCTTCCATAATTCTACTAGTTTCCTTTTCCCCCCTTTAAAAAAAAGGAATTTATTATTTTTTTAAGCAATTGGGGTTAAGTAACTTGCTCAAGGTTACACAGCCAGTTATTTCTGGGTGTGGTGCTGAGTATCTGAGCCCGGATTTGATTCAGGTCATCCCAACACTGGAGCCGGTGCTCTTACTCGCTGTGCTACCTGGCCGCCCCTATTTTTAGTTTTCAATATTTACTTCCATAAGATTTTGAGTTTTTAATTTTCTCTCCCTCCATTACCTCACCCATCCTCAAGGTGGCATACAATATGATACAGACTCTACATATTCATTCATATTAAATATATTTTCACATTTTTTTGTTGTAAAGAAGAATTAGAATCAATGGGAGGAACCACTAGAAAGAAAAACAAAACAAAACAAAACAAAGGAACAAAAAAAGTGGAAATAGTATACTTCCATCTGCATTTGGATTGCAAAGATTTTCTCTGGATGTGGAAAGCAGTTACTTTCATGAGTCTTTTGAGGTTGTCTTAGATCCTTGCATTGCTAAGAAGAGCTAAGTCTATCAAAGTTAATCATCACACAATGTGGCTGTTACTGTGTACAATGTTTTTGTTCTGCTCACTTTACTCAGCATTAGTTCATGTAAGTCTTTCCAGGTTTTTTTTCCTGAAGTCCACCTCCTCAACATTCTTATCACACAATAGTATTTCATTACATTCACACACCTGTAATGGCAAGCAAAGAAGCATTCAACACCTTGTTTCAGCTATTGAATTAACATCTTGTTTTAGGTATTTAATTAACACAGAAGTAATTAACACCTTGTTTCAGTTCATGATTGTATCAAGTATTAAGATCCAGAACTTGTGAATCCCACAACTTGTGAACCCTAGAATTTGTGACCTCCTATTGCTGAAGCCCCAGGAAGGGGAGGAACTAATGGTCATATATAAAGAGAGGCCCAGGCTGGAGAGAACAGAATTGAGAAAAGAACTTCTGGTGGCAGAAGGGAGAAGAGAGGAAAACTGAGAACTGAGCACTGAGCAGAACTGAGAAGGGAACTCTTGTGGTGGAGAAGGAAAAAAAAAAACTTGTGGTATCCTGGCACTCAGTTTGTCTCTTCAGTCTGTGTTAATGTTTGTTTGTGATACTTTCTACAGAAGCCCCGGGATCTTAGTGGAAGCCTGGTTGTCTGTTTATAGAAGTACTGGAGGAGGGATTCAGAGGTCTGATGACTGTACTGATGATATGTGTTGAGTTGTCATACCTTGTTTTTGGGTCTGTGTTGATTTGTATCTTGATGATTTGTGTTGAACTCTTGGACCTTGTTTGTGGGTCCCTGTTGATTTCATAGGCATATAGTGAATGATGATGGTGCTGGCAATGTGCATGAATATCATTATGGCTCAGTTAACCTTTGTCTTCCCAGAAACAGGAACTGTGAAGGACTCGAGGTGGACTGGACACTATGAGCTTCACAATGGAACATGAACTGGACAAGTAACTGGATAATGAACTGGACAAGGAACTGAGAAATAACTGCCCTTGGATCCAGGTGGCAGTTGGGCATATTTGGGAAGAAGTTGGGACCATGGAAGAGGAACCATGGAATCTGAGAGCTAGCCTTGAGGCAAGATGAAGAGATATCTTTTTGGGTACCTGATACTGACTTAGAAGATTATGATTTACTGTGACCTAGGGGTAGATAATTTTGACCTTTGTACTTTGTGCCCATTAAGGATACAAGTCTCCTTAAAGATGATTGAATTAAGGACTTACTAAATGATTGAGTTACTAAATGATTGTACTTTGTTTAAAACTATGTGGCCACTTTTGTGAAAACTATGCAGCCATTTTATTGATAAGTTATGTCATGACATTGTGAATGCTGTACTTTGATTTCTGTACTTTGATAGCCTTAATTTACTGCTTAATAAATAGAGAGTTCACTATACTATGTAATCAGAACCTTGAAGCTGTTCACAGCAGCAGTCCTCTGGAAAGCTGCTCATACTTGCCTTTATAACACCACAACTTGCTTAGTCATTCCCCAATTGATGGGCATCACCACAATTTCCAATCCTTTGTTACCAAAATTCTACTAGTTTTAATTTGCCGGCTATTTCAAATATCCATATACTGACCTTTAGGTAGCAGTAAATCACCAGCATTTTAAATTAGTTCTGATCATTCAATTGATACTGATTAAAAATTTTGTTATTTGGTTGTTTCATTCATGTCTGACTCTTTGTGACACCATTTGGCATTTTCTTCACAAGGATACTGAAGTGATTTGACATTTCCTTCTCTAGCTCATTTTACACATGAGGAAACTGAGGCAAACAGAGTTAAGTGATTTGCCCAGAGTCACACAAGTAATAAGTACCTGAGGCCAGATTTGAATTCAGGAAGATGGGTCTTGTTGACTCTAGGCCTGGCACCTTATCCAATGTGCCACATAGCTTCCAGATTAATAAATTAGCAGGCAGCTTTCCTTCCCCGCAAACGGCCAGAAAAGATTGGCTGCTTCCAGGTACCAGAATGAACAGAGATCAGAAATCAGTTTTTGCCCAAGACAAGCAGGACTTTGTCCAGCATTTCTCACAGATTGTAAAGATTCTGACAGAAGATGGGATGGAGCATCCTGAGGTGGGAGATGCCATAGCCAGGCTCAAGAAGGTCCTAGAATACAATGCCCTTGGGGGAAAATACAACCAAGGCTTATCAGTGCTCATGGTATTCCGGGAGCTGGTGGAACCCCGAAAGCAGAATGCTGACAGTCTACAGAGAGCACTAGCAGTGGGCTGGTGTGTGGAACTGCTCCAGGCTTTCTTCCTAGTAACAGATGACATCATAGATGCTTCTCTTACCCGCCAGGGACAGCCATGCTGGTATAAGAAGCCTGGCATTGGCTTGGATGCCATCAATGATGCCATGTTATTGGAAGCCTGTATCTACCGCCTCCTGAAGCATTACTGCCATGGGCAGCCCTATTACATGAACCTCATGGAACTCTTCCTACAGAGCACTTACCAGACTGAGATTGGCCAAACCCTCGATCTTATCACAGCCCCTCAGGGCAAGGTTGATCTTACCAGATTCACTGAGCAGAGATATAAGACCATTGTCAAATACAAGACAGCTTTCTACTCCTTCTACTTACCATTTGCTGCTGCTATGTACATGGCAGACATAGATGGGGAGAAAGAACATGCCAATGCCAAGAACATCCTTCTGGACATGGGGGAATTTTTTCAGATTCAGGATGATTACCTTGACCTTTTTGGTGACCCCAGTGTGACTGGCAAGATTGGTACTGACATCCAGGACAACAAATGCAGCTGGCTGGTGGTGAAGTGCCTTCAGCTGGCATCATCTGAGCAAAGAAAGATGTTGGAGGAGACTTATGGACAGAAAGATCCAGAGAAGGTTGCCAAAGTGAAGGAACTGTATGAGAAACTTGAATTGCCTGCTCATTTCACCAGGTTTGAAGAGGAAAGTTACAGTAGACTGATGGGGCTCATTGAGAAGCATTCATCACCCCTTTCCCCATCTATCTTTTTGGAAATGGCAAAGAAGATCTACAAACGTCAGAAGTGACCAAGGAATTGGACATGGGGAGGGAGGCAGGGAGGGCAGGGCACACCATGTGTGGAATTGGGAGAGGATGTACTCTCAATAAATTATGGCTCTTTAAAAAAAATTTAGCAGGCATTAATTAAACTAAAATCATGAGCCATGATTGCTGAAAAGATTTTGTAGTGGGTAATAAATATCATTAGACTCTACTAAGGTCTGGAAAAATTTTGGTTGTCTCGACAACCCAAGATAAGACACTTCAGTTAATAGTCTTGATCCTTAAAATCACTAAATTTCAGTTGGCCTCAACTTGTCCTTATAATGCAATCTTCTCATTCATCCTCTGTACAAGTTAGAGTACAAGTCTTCCACTTCAACTTCCTGGAAACTCATATAGAAAATCTTTTATCATCCTCTTGAAGCTTTTGTTGAATGAACAATGCATGTATTCATATAAAATACATATCAAGATTAATCCTTCTGAGACACCACTATCATTATGCCATTCCCCCAATTCATAAACTTTAAACAATTTCCTATGGCTCTAACATCGATAGCCTGTGACTACCCCATGTGGTGATATTCCCTTAGTTTATATTCTGAGATAAAAGAGTAGGGTTAAATGTTAATTTCGATGGCAATTGTCCTTCAGAGCAAAAATGAATTGGTTCTAGTCATAAGAAGTCTCTAATATTCAGTGCTTCTCTTAACATAAAGTTTAAAATAAATGGCAACCTTATCTCATTATACGTCTGAATAAATAAAAGAATATTAATGTTTCTGTTATATGGTTTTTCAGTGTTTTTTGTGTGCATCACTAAATGCAGGAAAAAATAAAATATAGATTGTTGATTTACCAGTGGTTAATGAATATCCCCTCTAGAATGTAAATAGATGTTTCCAAAAACCAGAGTAATGTGAAATGTAGCCAGACTATATTTGCAAATTGATGAGGGCTGAGCCTTGGTCTCTAAAGGCTTCAAAGTTCCCTGTTAAACTATTTAAGTAATTGCATTTTGTTTTTTATTCCAGCACGATTGCAAGCTTTTATGGAAAGGTGCCCTTCAGAAATACAGAAGTAGAAAAAAAATCATCCCTTTGTGTTATGTTTCTACTGTTGATATGAGAAAATAATTATGCAATAATATTTTAAAAGTTTTATTTGCCTACAAAAAATGCAACTGGATTATTTATTTTCCCTCACTAAACAAAATTAAATAGTTATGATGTATGTATATATGTCTACATTACATATGTTTAAATTTGTAGATTATATGTATACATGGATTCATCCATGCATAAATGCATCACATATTTAAAATCCCAGAAATAATCTATAATAAAGACCATAAGCAAACTAAATGCTGGTAAGATATTTAGCCATTTGGCAACTCTATAATTTGGTTCATCAAATAGTCATCGATTGTGAGCATCAGCAAGAAGTATGTCAACACATAAATATTGTATGTAGAAGACTAGCTGCACTTAGATTGATGATTAATAGCTCTGTTGTTAGTAATCTATTGTATCTCTTTTGCATGGAAAATGCAATTAGAAACACATTTCCGACTATCCAGACAGCCCTTATGCCTACATGGCATAAAATTGAGATTTTAGAGTATGCCCTTTACAGAGTCTAATAAATGTAGCTCTAGCTACCACATTAAAATAGTACCTTTGGGACCTTAAACAGTTCAGAAGACCACAATTTGACTTACCATTCTTCCTCTTTATACCCTTTTTTTGGCAAAGTACATGAAATTATTGTGTATATGTTTTTGTGTTTTTAATGACTCACAGTTGAAAAAAAAAGTTCAACAAAAGGCTGCTATCAAAAGTCCTACCAGAATAAATTCTTATACGTGCAGGGAAGAGAATCACACAGCAGTAGGGAAACAGATTTTGCTGTCTGACTTCCAAAGTATTATTATAAAACATGAGTAAAATAGGTTTTTAAAATATGAAAAATACCTTTATTGTGTCCTTCTTTGGGTTTATCAGCATATCTACTGTAAACCGGGGATTATGAATCAACAGAAATTCACTCCAGTCTAAAAATTGTCATAGACGGTTTCTCTTTCAAAGAAAATGGTGATCATCATGATCACCATTACTTATTCTGAGGGAATGTTCATGTTCTTGAAAGAGGGGGTAAAAGAATGAAAGAGAACAAATGTGCTGAAGAAAAGCACTGAACAAAGCTTATAATTTCATAATGCCACAAAACAAACAGCACATGTCACTGGGATATTTTTTTTCCTTATTTCTGAGAAAACAGAGCAGGTAAAAAAAAAATCTTACATAAGACCATTTGTTTCATCCCTATTATTGCCTCTTTCTTCTTGAAATGACAGCATGTATTTTATATCCGCTTCCTTATGCAAGTATTTGTCTTTCTATTAGAATGTCTGCTCTTTGAAGGCAAGTGTACTTTTGTTGTTGTCTTTGAATCGGTACCACTTAGCAAAAGTGTCTTACACAAAAAAGTATTAAAGAAATGCTTGTTGAAATTAATTGAAAATAAGTAAAATCATGTAAAAACTAGGAGAATATTTAAAGAGGAAAATAATTCTAATGCAAAGTTATAGATTTGAAATTCAGTTCATTTTTGTCTTAGAATCCTTAGTGCCTAGCATAATTTCTTTCAGAAGAGGGCGACAAGGGAATGGGAACTAGCATTTATTAAGATCCTACTATGTTCCAAGTATTGTAAGGATTTTATACATATTAATTGTCACAACAACCTTGGAAGGTAAGTTTTAGTTATTATTATGCCCATTTTTTCAGGTGAGTTAACTGAGGTATATATACATATATGTGTATGCACATACATACACATTCATATGTATATGCATGCATTCATACACATGTACATATAATATATTCTACAATAATATTGTGTTTTATATTATATTATATACAATATATTTGAAAGTTCTCTCTCCCTATCTTTATCTGTTGTATCTATATCATTTTTCTTCCATTTTTTAAGAGGACCAGTGATATCATAGAATGAAGATGTGTATAAATTGGATTTAAGTGAGGCAAAGTCATCAGCCTCACTCCTTTCTGTGTCATTGAAATCCAGAGGCAAGAAAAAAGATAAGATGACTGGCAATGGCCCAAGGTGCTGTGGAAGACCCTGACATCATCGATGTCTGACTAAGTTCTAAGTGCCTCATGGCACTCACTTCAACTGCCTTCATAGCTGTTGGAACAAATTGTTTTCATCCACTCATTCTGCCAGGGGATGTCTTCACATGCGTGGGCTAGATTTAACCCTAATTCACTAACATATTTGAGGCCTGTAAGCTACCCTCAACCTGAAATCCTGGGTAACTGACATTTCAAATGTGTTAGTGAATGTTTTGGGGTATTCAGGAAGGACTACCACCTCTGACAGGAGGGCTTACTGAGCCCTTTTCCTGGGTTGCTCATGCACATTTGGTATCCACCTGTCACTCAACTCTCACCTGGGCCTCCAAGAAGCTTTAGTATGCACAGCAGCTACACCCTGGTAAATTTACTTGCACACACACATGTGATACATATATATGTAGATATAGATATAGATTACATACACATCTACATATATAAAGAATTAATTAAAGTTAATGAATACAAAATACAAATATATGCAAAGTCATTAAGTACAAGGTAATCTGAGAGGAAAGGCATTGAGTGTGTAACTAATGAAGTACTTAAATACAGGTTCAATTGTTGCATATACACACACGCATACAAACACACACATGATTTTCCTCAACACAAACAGTATATAATAGACAAGGGGAGAGGTAGAGTTTCATGCCTTCAAGTCTTAAGATGACCATTACTAGAACTTTTTATTTTTTTCTATCCGTGCCTTCCTACTATGGCATTTATCACATTCTTGATACAAGAGGAGTATAGCAAATACTATAGTCTTTTTTAATTTTATTGGCTTCCTTAATGAAAGAAAAATTAAAACAACATGGAGTTTAGACTTTAATAATATATGTTGTCCTCCTCCCCCCAGAGTTGTAAACTTTAGGATATTTGGAATAGAAAATAAAGGCAAGAATCCTAGCCTCTCAGTATAACTAAGGCATCACATAGCTGTGGCTCAGTTGGGAGAGGGGTGAGATCAGATAGTAATGCCCTTTATGCTGGCCTTTAAATAGTTGTTATCTTATGGTAGTGAATATGCTTGTTTCTCCATCTTACAGTTGGAGTTGAAACCTAGAAATGTTTGGTCTTTTGACAGCTCAGGTTCCATAACAGGCCTCACAAACTTGCTGATACTTAGTGGTAGACAAGGACTGTCCCAGTGAAAATAAGAGAAAAACAGAAGTTATCATGTAGTTATGGGGGTCAGATAGTGTAGCTCAGTGGTGGCTAGGTCAAATATTGGAAGTCAGTAAACCAAATATAAGGATCCCTGAAGGTCACATATTGACCTAGAAATCTACAAATTGATATTATCTTTGCTTCACTGCATTTTTATTTATCTCATTAAATATTTCCCAATTATATTTTAATCTGGTTCTGGATAAACTTGGGAGTGCTGTGGGCTGCATAGGAACCATGTATTTGGTACTTCTGGTATAGCTGATAGCTTACTCAGACTTATGATCAGAAGTCCTGTCTTTAAATTCTGACTCTGACACTAGCTATTGGCACATCACTTAATTTCTTCAAGACTCTTATTTTTTTCTCCTATGAAATGAGAGATAGCACCTACTTTATCAGATTGTATTGAGATTCAAATTTCATAGGTATCTATATCTATTTCTATATCTATACACATATATACATACATACACACATACTACCTGGTTGACACAGGAGTAATTATTATTAAGGAACAGGAATGATATGAGGAAATATATGAATTTGTGGATATTTTTAAGAATTTTAGGAACCAGAGTAATTTCAAAGACCTACACAAATTCAAATTTTCCCACAGAAGAAAATAAATTTTACTTAGTAGCAACTCCCTTTAACAAAAATATTTCTACATCTAACTGTGGAAATTTCATTTTCTTTAACATGGGGAAATATGAAAGCTCTGCATGTATATATGTGTGTGCATATGTGTAGAACCTTTTTATTAATGTTCTTTGCCCACAGCAAAAACTAACCATGTAAACTAGGGAACGCTTCTTATACTTTTGGGAAAACTATTCTGGAAAAGAAATTCAAATAACTTGGCAAAGTTTTTCCTTAAAGTAATAAAAAACAATAGTGAAAATTTATGAATGGTTCAAACCTATTGGTTATAAATAATAGACCTATTTTATGGTAATGTGTGCAGTATTTGTCTGGGTTTTGTAGTTATTATGAAACAAACATTTAAACAAAGGAGTATCAGCTATGTGCAATTGATATATTTCATGTCTAAAGAATGTATTGGAATTATCTGCCTCACTAGCCTGAAATTCTGAATTTAATGACAATTTAGCAACCAAATAAAATTAACATTTTTTAAATCTGGAATTCAATATCTCTCACAAGTTGACTTAAACTTATCTTCTTAACCTTATCTGAGAGAATTTATGATTCTATGAAAAATACACTGACTTTGGAAGGAGGAAAGACTTGAACTCAAGTCCTGTCTCTGATATGCATTACCAATGTCCTCTTAGGCAAGTCACTAAATAAACAGTTTTCTCTAAAATGGGTGCAATCATACCTATAGTACATAACTCAGAGGGCTACTGAAATCAAATGAGCTGCTGGGTATAAAAGGCTTTGTAAATATCAAAGTACTACAAAAATGCCTGGTTGTATTCTTACCTCACTCCCCCCTATATATAACATATGCATATGCACATCAAGCAGATTCTGTGCTTTCCTAGATTAATCTCTTTATTTCTACTAGTCCCTCCACCTGGATTACTCTCTGACCCCTTCTTGAATTCCTCCTCATCTATAAAGGCTCATGTTGGATATTACTCATTCTGTGAAGTCTTCCCTTTGCCATATCCCAGAAGAGAACTCACCAATGTCTGAACTTTCCTCTCTCTTTGTGTTCTGGCCCTATGGGAAAGATATAGAAGAAAGACACATTCTTTTATATCAAGAGACCTCAAGATACCCAACCCTGACATTTGCTGTTTGTGTTGTTTCGCCATGAGCAAGTCTTCTGACTTCTTTGAGTCTCCGTTTCTTTAACAGTGACATATGAAATCAAAACTAGAAAGGACCTTTCCAATCTAAATTCTTTATTTTACAGGTAGTGAAACTGAGTCCTAGTACTTTTGAATGACTTGCCAATTGTCCCACTGCAAGGCAGTGGCAAAACTTGAATTCTAACTCCAAATCTAGCTGTCTTGTAAACAGTCACACTCTAACAGTGTGTGCCACACTGCCCAATCATTGTGAGATGAAGACATTGTAAGCCTTGAAGTTCCGCATTGTGTATTATTACTATTATACTTCTCTAATGACCAAGTTTTTATTTTGCAACAACGTTATTTTAGTTCAAGACTTTTTTCCTGTACTAGACTGTGAACTTCTCGAGGACAAGGGCTGTGCCTTAGTTATTTCATATTTCTCTCATTGCCTAGTGCAGTGCCCCACACATAGTTCCTGCTTTAAAAAGGCAAAGTTCCTGAGCTTGAATTTCATTTAGAGAAATAATTAACCCATCCTCTCCAGAACTTTTAGAAGTGCCAGAGAAATGGATTAGAAATTAATTGCATCTACTGCAGCTTTGTGGCATAGCATTTTTCCTTAATTACCCATGTAGATGAGAGAAAACTTCATTAGACACATTTATTGTTCTCATTTTAAGTGACATTCTACAATATCACCCACCAACTCAGTTGTGTGACTGTCTTTTGGCTACAGGCAATGTGAATAATGGAGTATTGAATTGACTATTGGTTCTTTTGATAGTATTAGCATCCAACTGGTATCGATTATGGGGGAAATCTGATTGTTTAATTTTTAATTAGCCAAGAGAGAAAGGGAGATAAACAGGCAGAAAGGCAGGCGGATAGAGTGATAGACTGACAGATAATTTGCCCTGAAAGGCAAATTGCATATTCTCAGATAACTTTTTAAGTGTTTTAGAAGTTAGTTTTAAAACATAAGTTCCCAAAGTAAAACATAAGTTCCCTCCTTAAACATTGAGGGGCTTCTTGTTTCTTAGACGTGCCTTAGTGATAAAAAAAAACGTGCCCCAAATCAATTCTATTACATACTCTCTCTATGTTATTAGAGGAAATAATATCTGGTATTTGAACTGTGAAAGAAAGTGAAGCCTTGGTCAACAAAATCTTTGAGGTATTAGTTATCCTCTGCATCTTCCAATCTCATCTAAGCTTTTTATTTGAATAGATTTGTTTTTGCTTAGTGATGTTCATTGCTTATAAACTAAACAGCATGTGAAATATTACCTCCCTGCAATAGCTCTCAAAGGGCACTAAATGAGGTAATCATGCTACAAAAGAATGATTGTCTGTTATGAGAGAACAGAATATACAAAATAAACTCTCCTAAGGTAAGCAGGAAATGAATCTTCTCACAGCTTGCAAAAGGTCATAAATGAGCCCCCCCCCAATAGCTTATTCAGTAATAGGAAACAGAGGCACTGATACAAGATGCCTCTGCACAAGCTGATAGGTCTATTCAGAGTCCCCTGAAAACAAATTCCTACCATTATACCTCTCATTCTTCAGTCTTGGAATGTACTTTCCCTTCTGTCATCCAAATCTTATCATTATTTGAAGGTCAAATTGAAGCCCCACCACTCCTGTGAAACATTTGCTGACCACTTGGGCCTATACTAGTTTCTCCCATTTTTGAAATCTTGCAACAATACAAATTGCACCAATCCTCTGACTGTTAGTATAACTGACCCAATCAGTTAGTTATTTTTGGTATTAATTCATTCTGTAAATGACTTAAACATTATATATAGTAGAATTGGGTTATTGGAAGCTATATAAACAGTAGAACCATCTATGAAACAAGAATCTCATGAGTGCTTAAGAAAGGATTATATAGCAATGAAAATGGCATGTCTGCTTCTGAAAGACATGCTTTCTAAATGTAAACAAAGATGTCCTTTTCCCCCTGGAGAATATATGTATGTGTGTTTGTATGTGTATGTATATACATACATATATGTGTGTACACACATTTTTAAGATGGGTAAATATTGTTTATGAAATAATCTTTATAAAATATTTATTTTAGTTTTAATTTATGAAATAAAAAAGCATTTCCATAACATAGTAGAATAAAAAAAATCATTGCACATGAAACTGCAAATCTATTATGTACAACTTGCTTTTCCTTTTAAATATATAATAAAGTTTCTATGTATATTTCCCTTCCCTCATCCTAAAGATGGTCACCATTAGACCCAAATATGTATACACATACAGACATACATATATGTATGATGTAAAATCTTTCTACATATTCTTATTTACCATTTCTTTCTCTAGATGCAGATAGAATCTTCCCTTATGTGTCCTTCATAATTAATTTATGTGCTTATAATAGTCAAAATTATTTACTTGCTCAAAGTTGTTCTTAAAACAATATTCCTGTTACTGTATATGATATTTTGAAAAAAATATTGCAATTATCACAAAGAAATAAAAAATAACTTACCCAAGCAGCAAATATATTATATTCACACACATAAAGATAATATTCTATACATACTGAAAGGGGAAAAAAGGCTTAAGACTGTATGCCATAATTTATTATCTGCAAAAATAAATACACATTCCAAGGCTTTTAAGCAGTCAGGATAAGACATTGGTGTAATTTTTGAGCCTCCTATGTGCTTTGATTTTAATTTCCTTTTACAAAAACATCTATCTTTGCAGGTAATGGTACAAAGATACCTAAATCTAAACAGCTTTAAGTTAATCATGAATTATAAAGCAAATCCCAAAGGGGAAAAATCCATTCAAAAGTTTACATTCACTCCCTCCCTGAGCCCATAAAATATATATTACAAATGAAATGCCATTACCAAACTTGTTTGTAGGGCCCAATTTGAAGTCTGTCATTTTAGAACCATATGCTTTACATACATTAATGTTCATGAATTAAATAAGCCCATTTAGAAAAATGGTAAACATTTTGCTATTAGATTATCTTTGTTGAATAAATCCTTTACTTGTATGTAGTGTTACAAAACATGATAAAATTATAAAAAAAATTGTTAGAGGAATCAATTTTGAAATTCCAGATCTAAAAAAAATTTCTAATCCTCAGTTAATGATTTAATCCTATAGTAACATTCTGGACAACTTTTAAATAAAAACATTGCACACATAAGGATCCCTGTTGAAGTAAGTTATCTTTTACATTTTTGTATTGATCAGTTTTGCTAAATGACCTTACCTAATCCTCTCCAGTAGAACCCCCCATTACAACAAAAAAGTATGTTTAGAAGTGTAATGTAATGCCAAGGAAAGGCAACTTCCCAAGGTTCAAAATACCAGCATAGGTGCTCTCCATTTTATTCAGTGACAAACCAAGAACAGAGAAGATCAAAATATGACATCATTCTAAAGACAGCATTTACTAAGTGTGATTAAATAATCTCCAAGTACTACCCCACCCCAGGACCTTCCATTCATTCAATCAATTACAAAGTCCCTGTTCTAAATACTACTCCACTCCTAGGCTGTACCATCATTTAGTCCACCACAAAGCCCCTCTTCTCAAGTGGAGATTAGTTTCCAAACATAAGTAAAGTATATTCATTTGTTCAACCATAGAACACAAAAAGGTCAAAAGTTCCCCACCCCTGGATCACCATTGAATCTATTACATCAATTTTAAGCACAGCACTTAATACCCAAATGGAGGTCTTTTCTTCATCTTGACAGGAGGCAAGTTCTCAGCAATCTTAGTTCCTGGGGAGACAAGGCTTAGCAAGGCCACAAGATACATTGCCAGTCCCTTCATTAATTCATCCTCTGTCTGTAGAACAGTCCTAGAACCCCTGAAAACATTAGCAAAACCCTCTCCCAGGATTTCTGTAAACATACAACAAGAAAATCCTTCTTCAGGGCTTCTGAACCAACAGAAAGGTTCCCAGACCCCTGCAACAACAGCACTGTCCTTCACCAGTGGACAGTATTCACTCTCTGTCTGCAGGACAGTCTCAGGAGCTCTTAGCCAACAGCCAGGTTCCAGGACTTCTTCAACAAAAGGACTGTCTTTCACCAGTGGACAAATCTGGCAAAACAACACCAAAACAGACAAAGTACCAGCAAAACACCCATGTCTCCTTCCAGTTCAGGACTCCCTTTTCACATAAACAAGTCCATCCCACAGGTGGGATTAACAAGCTCTGGGTTTTAACACAATCAATTTGAAAACCAAGCCAATACAGGGGGATCTTTATATTCCATTACTATCACAGAATCCCTCCAGGGAGCCCAGACACAGGGAGCCAGTGCCTGGGTTCTGACTGTGAAGTGGATACAAATGGTACCCTAGAGCTGGCGTCACACCTGGTGCTGGAGGGGAGGCTGGGAGCAGGGCTCTGGGGTCCAAGGGTAAACCTGGACTTGGGACCTGCGATCTCGGAAGACACAGGGCACCCGGAAACTGCACAGCATGTTCCCTGATTCATAGCTCTGGCAAATGTTGGAAACCCAGAGAAGAGAAAGTACCTCTATGCATTCAGTATCCTCCCACTTAATCTGATGGATGTGGCAGAGCTAGTGAAGCAGCCACCAGATGTCACTGAAAACCCATACAGGAAATCTGGGTTTCAACATCTGGGTTTTTCAAAGGGGGGGGGGGGGGGGGGGGGGGGGGAAGCTCCAGACAACAGCTTCTCAGAATCTATATCAAATCACAGAACACTTCTCAAAGTGAGCCCCAAAACAAAGCTACACATCAGGTCTTATATAGCCTTCTCCTGGCTCAGAGAATGTAACAACCTTCTGGACCCACTGGCCAATCAAGAAGTATCTACTGAAAAACAAGCCTCCTACCCCAGGCTCCCAGGGCACTTTAGCCTAGGGGAAGGGAAGATCTTTAAAATTTACATTCCCATTACAAGGAGAAATAAATCAACAAATTGACAATATCAATAAATGCATATTGTGGCAAATTCTTTTTTTCAATTAAAACTTTCTTTTTCACTATGAATTTAGTAGGCATCAATAAACAATAATTTTAACATGTTAAAAATAACCAGAAAAAGGATTGTACTAAAAATTTAACCAGTTACATAGGTTTTGAAGTGTATATTGAATTTAAAGAGGCAATGATAAAATTCATCTCTGTGTGACCCCTTCTGAATTATTTGGTATTCTTCTGCATTTTTATTGTTTCATGGATATTCCTTCTTGCATATCATTAAATACTAACTCACCCCACCCCCCCAAACAGAAGTTACAGAAGACTTTATGTATGAATATTTGTACATGTATGTAAACATGTGATCTGGGATTCAGGGAAACCCAGGTTTGAGAGCCAGATGTGACACATACAGTACTGATTGTGTGATTGTGTATAAGTCAGTTAATGTCTTACTACCTTAGAAATCTCTCTTATACTGAAATTGTAGAGAAAATTACTCATTGTAATAGGAAGAGAAATTTCTTGCTAAGGAATTCCTTATATTCATGAAATAAGAAATCTGGATTAGTTTCCTTCTTTCTCCCCCTGCCCCACCAAAATTGAAATGAAATAGCATCAACCTTTTTCATAATAAAATATTTGTCTATTAAATTATTTTCATCATTTCCTGAAATCATCATCATCATCATCATCATCATCATCATCATCATCATCATCATCACTGGTCTAGGTAGCCCTTATTAACCCAAATCAGCATCCTATGTTCATCTTTCTATGTAGACATAGTCTGACAATTTTTTCAGCCTATGAGGCATTTTGCATGAGACAAAGATAATGACTTTGGGGATTAAAAGGCTCTGAATTAGAATTTAACATTTTAGTAGCCTGCAAGCTTGAGCACATAGTTTGGCACCATTGGTCCTCAGTTTACTTATCTATAAAGTGAAACAACAATAATAATAACTAAAATATCTACCAATGCAATTATTCAATTTAAAACTATATTTATTTAGCCATGCTACCAATAATTATTGGTTAATGACACTATTTAATTATATTTGTTAACCATGCTGTTACTAGTAATTATTCAACTACATTAATTATTTAAGCATATAAATAACTATACCACCTATTGTAAAGATCAAGTGACAATATATTTGAAATACGCTAAGTTTAAAATAAATGCAAACAGTTCTTACTTCTCATAATTTTTAGCAGTTCACTTCATTTAATTATCAAAAGGCACATCCTTCTTTGACAAGTGAGGATGAATAGTAATTTGAGGACATTCCATTCATCACCTTTCCACCAAAAAAAAAAAAAACAGAAGTAGAAAAAGTTAAGGACGTTTAAGTAAAAAGGATGGAAGCTAACTTGGACCAAAACAATGATTAAAAGTGAGGCACTGATAGGAAAAGAAAATTAGTCTAAGGATAGAGCTTGGAGTTAGATGTGAATAATTTTAATTTGATTCAGTCAGTAAAGAATTAGTGGGGAAAATCCAGGAGTATCAGGGACAAAAGATTAATTTAACCAAAGTACTTCAGTTCAACATCAATGTTCTATTTACTTTCAATGAAGGAATGGGAAATAATTGAGCTTTGTAGAAGTTACTGTAAAGAATTTTGCTTTTCATATCAGTGCATTGTACAGCATGTGAAAACATGTAAAATGTATGTACATAAACTTTGTGTTCTCTAGGTGCTTATTGTAATGGGAATCTGAATTTAAGATCTTCACTGCCACTAGGGCCTTTGATAGGTAAGTGCACTTGGAAACTGTGGCAGGAGGCTTGTTTTTCAGGAGATAATTAGTAATTGGGCAGTGGGTCAAGAGGGTTGTTACATTCTCTGAGCCAGGACAAGGCTATATAAACCCTGATGTGAGGCTTTGCTTTGGGGCTCAATTTGAGAAGTGTTGTATGATTTAACCAGATGAGACTCTGGGCAGCCATTGAGACCCCCCAGCTTTGAAAATCCAAATGTTGATGTTTCCCTTTCTGGAAACTGTGACTAGGTATGGATGTAAGGTCAAACAGTTGGAGGCCTGTCTGCTTGAAATGTTTCTCTGTCTTCTTGTAAATTTCTATCTGTACTCTGAAGTTCAGGGTGCTGATTTTTACCCCTGAACTAGGTAAATAATATGTTTGATTGATTAAAATAAGATTGTTAACCCATTTTGAGTTGCCTCCTTTAGAAAAGCAGATCTAAGGACCTGTGTTGGCAGCCTCCCTGGGGATGCTGGGGTGCTTGCTGCTGCACTTATGAAATATGTTTTTTTCTTGTAACTATTATGTATACTTATAAAGTGCCTTTCATTCCCTTTAATGCATTTAATTTTCTATTATGTCTTTTTCCTCATTTCCCTTAATCACTTGTTGGTAGAGGATTTTTCCTTTTCCTCTCTAGTGAATAAATAATGAAAATATGTAATTTCTTTTCACCCAAGACTATCAATTGCTAAGTTAATGGGAAATGTACTAATTATTTTAAAAGTACAAATATTTTTAAGTCCTAAATTTTTTAAAAGAAGTACACAATTGTGTTATCTATGTTGTGATCTCACCATCAAAAATGTGAAGCAGCATTCATGATTAATCATATTCTAAAATGTACTTCTCTCCTATTTGAAAGACAAAATTGACAGTACCATACATGGACATATTGATCATGGGAAGTTATATAGTACAAATAAGCCCAAATTTGGAAGGAGAAGAGACATGTGTTCAAATCCCATTTCTGATATTTACCTATTTGATTATAAGTCATTTATGCTCAGTGATTTTAAGTTTTTTATTTATTTGTAAGATGGAGATAACATAACTACATTTACTTCACTAAAGTGTTGTTCTACAGACTATTCAGATGATATACATAAAACATTTGCACAATTTGAACAATTTATAGCACTATATATTAACATGAAGGGAAATACAAATGTAATTAGCATGGAAGGCAATAAAGTTTAGTTCTACCATTGTATTTAATGATTTATCAGGATAACACTATCTATACCAATGGTCCAGATAAACAAGATTCCAACCCAAGAGAATTAATTTGTATCTTATTATTTAATAGGTTTTTAATTTTTAAATGAATTATCTGGAAGTTACCTTGAAATCTCATGACTAAGAAAAGGTTTAATCTCAATCATCAATGGGATCTCTAATGGGAGTACCCTCTGTGGGTACTATGAATGCATGTGGATTCTGTCAGAACTGTCCATATCCTCCTATAATTTTATCACAGATGTTCCATACAATATTCTTCTGTTTCTTCTGATACACAAAGGATACAACTTCCCACATGTCATAACCAGGCTATCTTCTTTTTTCATCATATTATTCCTTCATACATATTTTACTACTGTTCTTCTAAAGAATTATCCATTGGACCCCGCTCCTACCTATCATATTCTCTATTGCTCTCTATGTAATATTCATCTCTCAGAGCCCTACAGTAAAAGTAGTAAAATGTTGCTATTATAAAAGATGACCTTTGCTTTCAAAGGAAGTTTGAACTCATTAAAAGAACCTTGCAATTTTCTGAAGATGCTCAAGATCACATTTTTGCCCCCATTCAACTCTCTGCCCAACTTGTTGTTTAATTGTACTGTCTGTCTCTGGTATGATTGCTAATGGATAAGTTATAAAGATTTTCCACCAAACTACATATCATCTGAGCAATAAGCATTCTACATCCACTTGGTCTTTCTGATGTGGATAGTTAAGCCAAACTTTTTTTTTTTTGGTGGATGATTACGTATCTCTCCAGGAAGTTTTGGAGTTTTCTCAAACTTCATACCATCCACATATTATCCTTTATATGTGAATGTCCCCATTCACAGTAAATCTCTCTTTGATTTAGACTGAGATGGATCTCCTACCTCACAGTGGTGAAGACTTCTTGTAATCCTAATTTCATTTTGTTTTAATTACATATTGTGAAATGATGGTCCTTGAACAGAGTTGTTTTTGTTATGTGTTTCAAGGAATCTCAAATTATGATGAAATAAATCGTCTTGCAAAGAGACACTAAGGAAATATTTGATTGCACTAAATCAAATACTTTATCTCAGTCAGTATGATAAATACTGTTATTGAACAGCTTACTATTGTTTCTCTCTCAAATTCTTAATAATTACTTGATGTTTTTTCTTCCTTTCTTTTCTTCCTTCCTTCCTTCCTTCCTTCCTTCCTTCCTTCCTTCCTTCCTTCCTTCCTTCCTTCCTTCCTTCCTTCCTTCCTTCCTTCCTTTCTTTCTTTCTTTCTTTCTTTCTTTCTTTCTTTCTTTCTTTCTTTCTTTCTTTCTTCCCTCCCTCCTTCTTTCCTTCCTTCCTTCCTTCCTTCCTTCCTTCCTTCCTTCCTTCCTTCCTTCCTTCCTTCCTTCCTTCCTTCCTTTCTTTCTTTCTTTCTTTCTTTCTTTCTTTCTTTCTTTCTTTCTTTCTTTCTTTCCTTCATGCTTATGGATGGACTAAAATCTATAGGATTCTTATTTTATTATTTACTTTCCCTTCAGTTCTCTACTAACATGAACAAATAAATATTGGGGTTGCAAAACATTTACGGACATTTTGTAATTTAGTTTTGTTTTGTGTATACCTGTGGCCAAAAGCCTTCCATTATTTAGTGTTCAGATTAATCTTGATAAGCTGCACTTTACTTAGAGTGATGGATCCTTATAAAATAAAATAATTATGCTATTTTTAAAAAGTTCCTGTCTCTTAAAAGACTTTGTTGGATAGAGAATACAGAAGTGCATGTATGCCCATTCTAAATGGTTACATATAAAAGGTTTAGTTGCTGTCTGATCAAGAAACATATGTCCTTTATTCACTTTCCATGCTGTCTCATTTTTCATGTTTATTTATTTGCAGTACATTTTGTTGAGTTTCTTTCTAGCAGCCTGTGACCTTCCACAAGTCACTGTACCTCTCTGGGACCCTGTTTCCTCATCTATAAAATGAGGGGTTTGGACTAGATGATCCCTAAGGTCCCTTCCTCCTCTAACATTCTATGAATCTATGAAATGTGAACAGATGTGTGGGAAACCTGAAATGGTCCCTGAGGATGTTCTGAAAAAATAGAAGCATACTAATATATTCTTCTCAAGTTGCTGTTGCTGTTATTTTATCACACTTTTGTTGCCAGATCATATGCCTTCATTATGATATGCATTAAGGACTCTACTTCCTTTGGTCAGACTCATGATAAATTTAACTTCAATCAATTAACACATTTAGGTTGAATTCACAGTTGCATTCACAATATCTTGTTAGGCATTAAGAAGAGGGGTGCAGTCAGGTGGCATGGTGGATAAAGTACTGACCATGGAATCAGGAGGACCTTAGTTCAAATTTGGCTTCAGATTCTTGACACTTACCAGCTGTGTAACCTCAGACAAGTTATTTAAACATAATTGCTTCACAAAAAATAGGGTAGCTACAAAGAAACAAAGAAAATGTGAAGTGGTTGCTTCTAACTTCGTAGGTGGACACTAAGGTAAAATTGTAATGACTGTTAAGTATTGAGTCAGAGGACTAGGGTACAATTTGTGGCTCTGCCTTTTATTACCTCTGTGATCTTAGGCAAATGATTTAACTTCTGAATCATTGCTGACTCATCTATGAAATTAAAGAACATGAACTAAATGGCCCCTAAACTCCCTTCCAACTCTAAATTTATGATCTTTTAATCCTTGCCTTCATGAAGCTTACAATCTCATTGAGAAGTAAAATAAAAATGAATAATAGTAGGTGATACATGCCAAAAGAGCAGTTAAATGATGCAATGGATAGAGAGGACTGGGCCTAAAGTAGGGAAGATTCATCTTCCTGAGTTCTAATCTGGCCTCTGACTACTTTCAATCTGTCTTAAGTGGGCAAGTCTCTTAATCTCGTTTGAACACATTTTCCTCATCTATAAAACTGGAGAAAGAAATGGCAAACCCCACTTGCCAATAAAACCTCAAATAGTTTCATGAAGAATTGGTAATGACAAATGATTGGATTACAACAACTGGTGCCAAATGAACTGTACAAATGAAGAACACTAAAGAGTCATTGTAGTAGAGTGAATAGAGTGCTCTTCAGGAAAACCTGGCTTCAAATACAACCTCAGACACTCACTGCCTGAGCAAAGGTTACTTCTCTGAACCTGTTTCTTCATCTGTAAATGGTAGTATTAACAGCACTTCCTTTGTCAGATTCCTATAAGGACTAAAAGAGTTAATGTATAAAAAATACTTTGCAAATTCTAAACTGCTAGACAAATATGGATGATTATTATTGCATCATTATTCTTCTTGTTTTCATATGTTTTCATGAGCTTAGATAGGGATGATTCTGGGACATGTCGCTATCCTGCTACTATTCTTTTATATGACATGTTCTTCAGATTACTGCACAATTAGATACAATAAATGTGGAGGGTTTTGGTAATTGACTATGAGCATTGGGAAATAAATTTATGCTATTTCTTGAAATAACCTCAGGGTAACTCCAGAAGTAAACATGATAATATGGATGTTATAGATCTCATCATCCTTTCCCCCACCTTGATTTTGTTTTCTTTTTCTGGATCTTTACACTTGAAAAGCTTTTCATGTCACGCAATTGAATATAATGAATATTTCCTGGAGTAATAGCTATTAAAATCTTTTCTCTTAAATTATTATGGATTTTTATAAAGAGGAGTTTGCAGGCATCAGTTTTATCTGTGATATTCCTCTAGGTCCAATGCAGCCTATTTGTTGAATTTTCAAGGATATTTGTAATATTGTGATCTATAATTAATAAGTTTCTGAAAGATAGTGAGATGATAATGGTGATGTTTACCATCATTATCATTATTACTAGCACTATTATCATAATCTCATTTAATTTGATTGAGTTCAGTTAGAAATAATTGAAGGGGGCAGAGTCAAGATGGTGGAGTAGAAGCAGGACCTCCCCACTGCTCCAGCTTCCACCTTCCCCATTCCATATGAAAAGGGGACTCTGAACAAACTTTGGACCTGCAGAACCTACAAAATGACACAGAGAAGCTAACCTCCCACTGAGGACAGCCCTGGAGGCCGGCAGGTATCTGGCAGCACAGTGCTGTGGAAGCCCAGCCCAGACCCATGCCAAGGCTTTAGGCCCAGGGAAGGCCTGACCAGCAGCAGGCCAGAGGGAATCCAGAACAGCAGCAGCTGTGGCCATTTCCAAAATTATCAACACATAGATGCAAAGGACAAAGTGAGAGGTCAGTGCAGTCTGGAATTTGGGACCCAGTAAATGGGAGAGTGTCAGGTTTTGCCCCCAGACTGAGAAGCAGGTGAGATGCCAGCACAGCCAGTGTCACATGGCAGCTTCAGCTCCTGGCCTGCAGAATGTAGGAGGACCAAGCACCAATCTAAGGGATAATCACTCTTGCTTTAACCTTATTGGATCTGGACTGCAGTATAGGGTGGAGGTCCTGGGGTATGTGTCCAGCTTGCCAGAGGATGTGGAGACCTCAGAGACGGCACCCAACTAATACCTCCAGCAACTAAGAAAACCCCAGCTTTTGGGATCAAAGCTCCCCTTTCTGGAAGCAAAAGCCCAGGGGTCAAGTGACTGAGGGGCAACATGACCAGGCAAAGGAAACAAAGCAGAGAGAAGATTCCACCATTAGACTCCTATTTTGGGAACAAAACAGAACAAAGCCTGGAACAGGAGGAAGACAGTGAAGTCAGAACTCCTGCTCCAAAATCTTCAAAGGAAAATATGACCTGGTTAAAGGCCATAGACGACCTTAAGAAGCAGATAAGAGTAATGGAGGAAAAATTGGGAAGAGAAATGAGAATGAAGCAAGAAAATTACAAAATGAGAGTCAACAGCCTGACTGAGGAAAATCACACCTTAAAAAATAGACTAACTCAAATGGCAAAAGAGGCTCAAAAAGGAAATGAGGAGAAGAATGCCTTAAAAAGCCAAATTTGCCAGATGGAAAAAGAATTTCAAAATGTCCGTGAAGGTAATCATTGCTTCAGAAATAGATTGGAGCAAATGGAAGCTAATGTCTTCATGAGAAATCAAGATGCTGTTAAACAGATCCAAAGAAACGAAAGAATAGAAGGCAATGTGAAATATCTCATAGGAAAAATCACTGACCTGGAAAATAGATCCAGGAGAGAGAATTTAAAAATTATTGGACTACCTGAAAGCCATGATCAAAGTAAGAACCTACAAATCATCCTCCAGGAAGTTCTCAAAGAAAATTGCCCTGATGTTCTAGAATCAGAGGGCAAAATAGAGGTTGAAAGAATACACCGATCACCTCCTGAAAAAGATCCCAAAAAGAAAACTCCTAGGAATATTATAGACAGGTTCTGGAATTCCCAGATTAAGGAGAGGATATTACAAGCAGCTAGGAAGAAAAAATTTGAATACTGTGGAAACAAAATCAGGATAACCCAGGATCTGGCTTCTTCTACACTGAGGAATCAAAGGGCTTGGAATATGATATTCCGGAGGTCAAAGGAGCTGGGATTAAAACCAAGAATCACCTACCCAACAAAACTGAGTATCATGTTTCAGGGGAAAATATGGTCATTCAGTGGAATAGAGAACTTTCAAACATTCTTCCTGAAAAAAACAGATTTGAATAGAAAATTTGACATTCAGATAAAAGAAGCAAGAGAAGCATGAGAAGGTAAACAAGGAAAATAAATCATAAAGATGTTGAACTATTAACATTCTTACATAGCAAAACAATGATTGTAAATTATGAAACTTTTCTCAGTATGAAAATAGTTGAAGGGAATAGAAATATATATGTGTATATATGAAGGTATATGGACATATGAATACATATGTGCATGTGTGTATATATGTTTAAAAGTATACATAGGTAGAGGGCCCAGGACCAACTTAACAGGAAGGGATGATACTTAAAAGGTGAAATTAAGAGGTGAAAGAGGAATATAATGAGAGGAGATGGGGAGAGACAGAAAGGGGTAAACTATCTCATATTGAAGAGGCAAGGGAATATGGTTACAATAATGGTTACAAAGGCAGGCAAAAGGGAATGTTTCAACCTTATTCCCATCAGATTTGGCTTGAGGAGGGAATGAAATACACATAAATAGCGTATCTCACCCTACAGCAGAGTGGAGTGTAAGGGGATGAGAGGGGGGATGATGGAAGGGAGGGTAGGCTGGGGGGGGGTAGGGAAGTTGGAAGCACCCACTGTTGAAAAGGGGCGGGATCAAACTAGAGAATAGGAGAAATGGGAGGTGGGATAAGAGGAAGGGAAATATAGTCAGCCTTTTACAATATATCTACTATGTTATTATTTTGCATTAGCCTCACATGTACAACCTATACTGAACTGCTTATCTTTCCAGGAAGGGTGGGTGACAAGGGAGGAAGGGAATGAATCTGGAATTCAAAATTTTGAAATAATACTATTATTAATACTATTTTACATGTAATTGGGAAATAAGATATACAGGCACTGGGGTATAGAGATCCACCATGTCCTACTGGAAAAATCGAAAGGGTATAGGAGAAAATATGGGAGAGAGAAGATTGGAAGAGGGGATATCCTGTGAGACTGCTATTTTGGGGCAGTGTGTAGAGGGAAAATGGGGAGAAAATTTAAACTCAAAATCTGGTGGAAATGAATGATATAAATCAGAAGTTAACAAAGCATTTGAAAAATGAAAAAAAAAATATTTTTCCACTTTTTATCCTATTGGCCATTTTGATTAGCATAAGACACATTTTCACATTAAAGTTTACAAATTTCATATTATCATCATATTTCTTTATGAGAGCAGTTTTTGTCAAGGAGTGTTATGTGAAAAGCATATAATATAAGCAATGGGAGAAAAGTTTGCCACTGTGTGGTGGTCAGGTTAGGAATAAAGTGGAGCTGAGGTTAAAAAATAACCAATTAAAATTCCAACCTACTATTTCTTATGCATATAGAGGTTAAGTGACTTCCTTATTTTCACATAGCTAGTAAAAATTCCTAAAAGTCATCACACTATGCAAAATCATGCAATAAAACACATGCTTATGGGGAAAAATAGGTTTAGAACACAACACTCAAAAACTTCAGTGACACATAAAAAAGTTAAAAACACAATAAGATAATAGTACAATTATAGACATGTCAAGTTGATAGGAATTTCATAAATTCCACAATAAATAATGACGCCATCCTTTGGCTATTGCTAGACCTGAGTCCTGGTTCCCATAGCCTTTCTGGTGAAGTCAATGGCTTCATCACTAATATCAAACAGGTCAATTTTAATAGACCACAATTCCTGAAAAAGGAGGCTGAAAAAATATCAAAAACTGGGGAAAAGAGAGTGGCAGTACACGGATGTGCACTAGCCCTCCTCTACCCACAACTCCTACTACACCCACATCTATGATAAGTATGACACTTCTCCTCGACAAAAACCTGAAGTTTGCTTGTGGGAGTGGGCATCAGAAGGGTTATGAATTGTGAATTATTGTGAAATGAGGCAACTGCATTCTGAATGACACTGGAACAAATTCAAATTTTCAAAATGGTTATTATAGAACTGATTACTTTACACAGACAGAATTGGAATCCTACTCTTCCTGACCCCAGCACTCTATTCATTGTTGTAATGTTAAAGGATTTTGAACACATACCTGTCCCTTAATAGGCCCATGTGACCTCTTTTGAGCTCTAGCCCAGCCCACAGCTGACTCATAGGAAGCTCAGTGTGAGAGGCGTTTTACCCAACAGAGCATGAGAAGAGAACAGGGAGGGACTTGGAGCTGAGGCGGGGGGAGTAGAGAGAGGCAAAGCATCTAGAATGGGTGAAAGAGGGGCATTTTTCCTAAGGGAGCTTGTTTGTGGCGAGGTCTGATGAAGGGAAGATTTGGGGATAGTGGTGCTCCCTGAATTAGTAATGTTATATCAGCAATGCAATATTCACAATGCCTATGGCAATTACAGATATGCTGATGTAGTAATCAATCACAAAATATATCAGGCTTTCTATATGGGGGATAAAGAGAGAACATTTATTAAAATACCAAAAGACTGAGTCCCAAAACCAGAAAGTCAAAGCCATCAGAATAGTTATGAAATTGGCATAGGTAGATAAAGTAGAAAGCACCCACGTTCTCAAGCCTTTAAAACAGAACAGGCTACCTCAGGCAAAGGTCCTGCTTTCCCCACTCACAGCAACCACCCAGTGTCCAGAAAGAGTGCTCCCAGCAGCTCTGGCCCCTGGCAGTCCTCAGCAGGAGTCCTTAGCAGAAATTCTGGCTGACTCAAAAAGGGGTGCTTCCACTGCCGTGGCCTCTGCTTCTGCTGCCGCCATTGCCACCACTGCTAGCCACCATAGGAATTCTCGCTTGGCTTCTGCTTCCTCTTGCCCCACCCCTTCCTTCTACATCAGCAAGTCCAATGAGGCATGGAAGATATTTAAATCCCATAACCCTTACATTCGGCCCCAAGATCTTTCATGTCCCTTACTTGGCAAAAATACATTAGCAATAACTGGTGTCAACAGAATTTCACAACAATATAACAAGGAGAGCACACAATAAACACAGATAACCATATTTTAGGGTGGGGCTTAAGCACAAGCTCCCCATCATTCCCCCCACCCTGAACAAATGGGGCCCCAAAATCTTGTGGTAAGGGGTCTCTTCTTCCATGTCTACTTGCTGCTGAAATCGGATGTAGAGCTGCCCCTGTCCCAAGGGGTCCCATTTGAGAGGTCAGTTCTTAATATGCTTGTTGCCAGGTCCAGGGGTGACACATCAGAGTTATAGACAGGGGATGACATCCAGCTTAAGCTATCAGGCATCTACAGGTGGAGGGTACCAAGCCTGTGGAAACAAATCTAGCAAACAAGGTGAACAGACGAAAAGTCAAGAAGAAGCAAAGAGACAATAACCTGACTATTGTATCCTCACTCACGGTAGAATCAATGAGTTAAGGGTACAATTTTGTAATCATCTTCTCCAGAATAAACAATAGTTACAGTGTTATCCCTCCCATGTGCTATAATCTCTGCAGCCTTTGGAACATCATCTGGCTTCTGTTTTACCCATACTTTAGCTCCTGATTTTATTCTATCAGTAGGACCAAATCCTTCAGTTCCTCTGACAGTTATTTTGGAAGGAGCGTCAGTTTTTACAAGTGGTATTGTTTTACAAGGAATGATAATCACTTGAACTATCCTATCATTTTTATGAATCTGTATGGGCCCTTCACCTAAATTATGGAATGTTAACAACAATTTCTCCTTGATAATTAGAATCTACTACTCCAGCTCATACATGTATTCCTATGTGTGCCAACTTGTTTATTATCATGGTAGATTTGACTTTCTGGTATATAAATAAATATCTTGGTTTTGTATTTGAAGAAGAAATTCTTACATCTTGTGATTCAAACTTGTAAATACACCTGCACATAAATAGCAGCCACTATAGGTATCGCCTTGGTGATGTAACTGTGTGTACTGTTTCTAATATGTGTCTATATATATCTTCATATGTTTGTTGGGAGAAGAAACTAGTGCCTAGATATGAAGTTCAGAACTCCAATCAGATTATTACAGCACATATGCATTGCAGACTTTTTTTTTACACTTTATAGACTGACTTCTAAGCAGTCAGTTCAAAGACCAGTGCAGTTCAAAAAATCTCCAGTTTTTGGGAAGTTTTCATTATATTGTGTTGAAACCATCCTCTCTACAGCTTCTAAGAGGACCACAGATCTAGAGAAAGGAGGATCTTTCATCTAATAGTAGAGTCCCTCCTAGTTTTGAACAGTGAACAAATAAAACAGAATGATGCAGGTACTGTAGGACAGAACAATAACAATTACAACCATCTTGATCATGTCAGTTCTTGTTTAGGTTACATATTCAATGTTACTCCAAGAAATCTTCATTTATTATATGTTGTTTTTTAAATTTTAATTTTTTTAAATGTTTTTTAAAATTTTGAGTTCCAAATTTTTCACTTCTTCCCTCCCCACCCACCCTCACCGGGTAGACAAGCAATTCAATACAGGTTTTACATGTGTAGTTACACAAAATGTTTCCATAGTAGATATACTGTGAAAGATAAACTATAGTTCCCTCCATCCTATCCTGCCCCCCACTTATTCTATTTTCTCCTTTGACCCTCTTCCTTTTTAAAATGTGTGCTTCTAACTACCCTCTCCCTTAATCTGCCCACCCTTCTATCATCTCCCCTCTTTTCCCCTTCCCCCCTACTTTCCTGTAGGGTAAGATACCCAGTTGAGTATGTTTGTTATTCCCTCCTTAAGCCAAATTCAATGAGAGTATGGTTGACCAATCCCCTTTCACCTTCCTGTTCTTCCACTCTATTTTAACAGTTTTCTCTTGCCTCTTTTATACGAAATAATTTACCCTATTCTATCTCTCCCTTTCTCCTTCTCTCATTATATTCTTTTCTCACGTCTTAATTTTATTTTTTTTACATATCATCCCTTCCTATTCAACTGATCCTGGGCCCTCTGTCTATGTATACATGTACACATATATACATACACTCCCATGTGTGTTTATACACACATGCCTCCTATATATACATATATGTGTACATATATACACACATATGTACACATATATATTCCCTTCAATTATCCTTGTACTGAGAAAAGTCTCATGAGTTACAATTATTGTTTTTCCATGTAGGAATATAAATAGCTCAACTTTAATAAGTTCCTTATGATTACTTTTTCCTGTTCACCTTCTCATGCTTTGCTTGCTTCTTGTATTTTAAAGTTAAATTTTCTGTTCATCTCTCTTTTTTTTCATCAAGAATTCTTGAAAGTCCTCTATTTCATTGAATGACCATATTTTCCCCTGAAGCATTATACTCACTTTTGCTGGGTATGTGATTCTTGGTTTTAATCCTAGCTCCTTTGACCTCTGGAATATTATATTCCAAGCCCTTTGAGACCTTAATATAGAAGTTGCTAGATCTTGGTTATCCTGATTTTATTTCCACAATACTCACACTGTTTCTTCCTGAGAGCTTATAATATTTACTTCCATTTATTATACTTTGAAACTTCACCATGATCATTATCATCTGGATGTGCTTCATCTCAGCAGTGCCCTTCCTAAAATCTGCTGACTATAAGTGAATACAACCTTTCAGATGTGGTATGACCAAGGCAGACCACAATGTGATATCACAGCTTTTTCCCTAGTCACTATACAACTAATAATACAATAAAAAGAAAAAAAACCTACGACTTAGAATTAGAATTAACCAGAAACTTGGAGATCATAAGCCTCATTGGACAATCCTCTAAAACACTGAATTATTTTTATACTGTTGACTGACCACAACTCTCCTCCTATTTTATAGATTTTTTTAAATAAAAAGATAACAAGATCAATGCTCTCTTAGTGAAATGAGTAGACAGAAAAGTTATCTAAACAATGCTAAGGGCGGAAATAAAAATTCAGACTATTGAGAAGGAAGAATTTTGTTTTTAACATCTATTAAGTTCTACAGTTTGTACATCACTTTCATTTTTTTACTCAATACCTATTTTATTTTCCCTGTTCAGACCTGTCCAAGAAGACAGTGTAATATCCATTCTTCAAGCAGAGGAAACCACACTTGGAATGAATTAGAACCTGAGGAATCAAAGAAAAGAGCATACTAATCTGTACCAGTATATTTCCCCAGTTTGGTTATTATAGCTCTGAAGCAGTCAAACTCTGAAGTGTGTTAATATTACCCATGAGATTAAAAATGGACAATATGATTATGCTTGATATTTTTTCAAAGAGGTTAACAGGGGAATTGTAAGAAGAGACCAGTCCTCTCCTCTTATCACTTTTTAAAAGCTTAATGGAAATTTGTAGCTATGAGGGGAACTTAGAGGTCATCTAGCTCACCCACCTCATTTACAGATGAGTGAACTGATGTTCAGAGGAAGTAATTTTACAAGGTCTTACAGTGATTGAGAAGTAGAGAAGTAACTCTCTAGATTTGACTGAATATATAATAGCTTTTCAGCTCACAGACGGTTATTTTAACCTTAGCACCATGATTTTCAACCATATCATTCCCTTATGTTAGTTAAATTTTGAATTACTCTGCATGGTTTCTCAACTTCTTTCTCAACAGAGCACAGTTTCAGGTGGAAGTCCAAAACCTCTTCAGGTTCAAAGCCCTGACTTTTCAGGACTTCTATTATAAGATTACTAGTTGTACCCCCTTTCCTGCAATCCATCTCTAAAAGGCTGTGGCTCAAACTCCTACTCCTGTGCATATCACTTTTGTCATGAAGGATTAACCACATGGCGCAGAAACAAATACACCTAGGCCCCTTTCTCAGGGGTGCAAGAGAAGGAGAGTTCTTCACCTCTCAGCAGTTCAGTTCATGGCATCTATGTTGGGCACAGCAGAAAAGAGTTGCTGAAAAGGGTAAAGCAGAAAGGGAGTGTTTGAAGAGATTAGATGAAAGGTGGCTGAAAAGGGCATACAGCCCCAAAAAGGTGAATGGCTCAGTCTTGACAGTTTTAAAGACATAGGTAGCCAATCAATGGAATCTATCTCCAGCCACATAGTATGGTGTATGGTAAGCTCTGTGTTAGACAAACTTTGCATATTCAAAAAGGCCCCTTAAGAGTATCTCCATGTTAGAACTGGGCATCCCAAGAGAGGCTTCCCTTGGCCACTAATTGATTTCATTGTCATGGAGACCTCCAGTGAAGAAGTCCCTCTTTAGCAAAACAGCTATTATTTTTTCTGCAACTAGTATTAGAGAGCTGCCTATGGCATTGAAGGGCTAAGTGACTTGCCTCAGGGTCATGCAGCCAGTATGTGACAAAGTTGGATTTGAATCTAGGTCCTCCAATTCTAATTAGAAGTTACTTTCCATTAGAGTTATTAATTCTCAACATTTATTCTAAAGTGATTATCTAAATATAAAATAATTTGACGTATAAAATGATCTAGAAGGAATATTATTTACTTTATATATACTTTACACATATACCTATATGTGTATAGAGATAGATGTATATGTATGCATATATGTGTGTATACATGAATATGTGTTATATGTACATATGTATACATTTTATACACATATTTTACATGTATATGATAAGAACATAAGTCTCTTGAGGAAAAGAGCTATTTTTTAATCTTGGTATTTGTCTCTGTGTTCATAGTATCTAGCAAAATATCAGCTACCATATAAATGATCAATCATTACTTGTTTTATTGATTGATAGAATGTGACACGAAAGAAGTAGTTTAGTGTAGAGGAAAACACACCGAATTAGTAGACAAGGCATCTGATTCTAGCCCATACTGTCTTAGCCTAGTGTGACCATGGGAAAGTCACTTAATGACTCTATACTTCATTTTTTCCTTTAAAATGAGTATAACACTGATTATAACCATGGCCATTTTGTAGGATTATTACATCTGGTGAAATAATGAATATAAGTATTTATAAATTATTAATCACTATTAAAATGGATATTGCTATTTTAGATGACATTCTAGAATTATTTCTATAGGATACTTGATTCACAGCTGTGCACATTTGGCTTTTTCCAATATGGGAAACAATGATAGTAATGGAGAACTGTCCATGGCAGGAACTCATACAGTATATCTATGGAAGAATATTTGTTCCACATGCTAGCACTTTAAAAGATAGAGTGACTGTTTCTGTAGAAAGTCAACTAACTTTGGAACATTTATTTAATATAATTAATTTATTACTTTTGCATTTATATGAATTCAAATATATTTGTATTCCTAGCCCCCTTGGTATTTCACATATGTTTTAGACCATGTTACTTTTGCCAATTTTGCCCTAATTTTTTTTCAAAATATCAACATTACATACTATTTATGATCTTTGGTCACGTCTCCTGCCTTTACTCAGTCTTCTCTATCATTGTAAATGTTTTCTGACAGCTAACTATTTTATAGGTAGCTTTCCATGACAGTCCTTGGCCATACCCCAGGCAGGGCCAAGGCAAACAAAAAAATTTAATAGACAACCAGTCATTTTGATCAAGTCACAGAAACAGGCAATTCATAATAAAATTATTCAAACTGAATGATTGATGATTTGTAGACAAAACTGCTACTTGTTTCACTGAATGTTTAACTTTCCAATCCATTGTTTTTGTTGTTGGACATAGTCTTGACTTCATAGAATATATGTCCTTAATCATTTCTGTAACTCTGATTTTGTCAGTTCATTTCCTCTTCTTAACATTTTTATGCTTCAGGAGATGATTATCTCTGAGAAGAAGAATTTTGACATTATGTCATATGGTATATGTAAAAAGAAAAACAATCACTGTAAATTTCTTGTTCAAGAATATTTTAGATTTGGAGTTATGCAAGATCTGAGCAAATGTATTTTAGAGCTCTTTTAACATCTTAATGCTTCAAAATAACCTTAATGAAAGTAGAATACAAAAAAAAGTTCAATGATATGCTTTATGCAAAGAAAATATATTTTAAAACATAATTTGTGGATTTCATAAAGTAATCAGAATTATTTTGATTTGATACTGCGTCAAGTGTATATCAAGGCTATTTGGCAAGAACTTTAATGATACTAACAATGTCCTATCATGATAGTCACTATTTTCCCCCTGAAATATTCCTGAAACTTGTAGGCCTACTTGGTTTCACATTCATAGAAGTGACTGAAATTTCCAATCTTATTTTTGTCTTTTGGATCCTATGGGCCATGGAGTATGTGACTATTTCTACATGGAATAAGGGTGTCAAGAATCTTGTGATATAATGTCCTGCAGGACTCCTTGAGTTCCCTTGACTTATTTTTCCAATCTACCATCTGTCAGCTACCAGGTATGGTGGTCAACAAGGGAATCATTTAGAGATGCACAGCAGAATGATCCAAACAACAAAGGAGAGATAATGAATAATCTCTTCATATAAAGGGATCAGTATTTTTTTTTTCCTCTGACAAACGATGAATCGATATCCTGAATAGCCATTTCCTTTGCCACCTCATGGGCAAATCTAGTCCAATTTCATTTTCTCTGTACCGGGTTTTCTGTTTAAAAGGACATATAAAACTGTCTTTACTTTTAATGAAATAAGAAGAAGATGATTTTGATAAGTAATTCATCTTTAGATAGTCTTCACTTAATTGAAATTCATTGCATCAGAGTAACCCCAGAGGGAACTGAAAACTCTATTTAGAAATGTTGGCAAATTTTCTAGAGGGGTTGCAACCCACAGCACTGAAGCACTGAAGGGGTCATGAGTGGAAAAAGTTTAATAAGCCCTGGTCTAGAGGTCCAAGTAGAAATAATAAAAAAAAAAGAGTTCCATATCTATGAAACAGCCATTGGTGACAATTAGATATTACCAAGTTGTGACAGTGGCTCTTGTAGGAGTATGAAATATAACCAATTTTTTAAAGGAATACATTTACCTCTACCATTTATTTAGAAATATTGATTAATTTCAGACATTTCTTCCATTTTTACCATTTTATTTTTGTTTTGTTTTTATTTGAGCGTGTGCTGATGAATTCAGTAAAATGAGATGGCATGTTCTACTTCTCTGAGTGATATAGGTCCCTTCAAGAGACTTTGTAACAATCTATATTACAAAATGAAAATATTATGTATTCATTCTTTTTTTTTTCCTTTTTGGAGGGGGGAAGGTTGGGCAATTGGAGTTAAGTGACTTGCCCAAGGTCACATGGCTAGTTTTGTGTGTGTGTGTGTGTGTGTGTGTGTGTGTGTGTGAAGTGCCTGAGGCTGGATTTAGACTCAGGTTCTCCTGACTCTAGCCTAGCCTAGGCACCCCAAGCTGTATTCATTCTTTTAATAAACACAACTTTATTTAGAACAAATTAGCACATAAAGCATACCTTCCCTCCTCCTCCCTTTCTTCTCCCCCCACATCTCTCCTTTTCTCTGACTTTCTATCTCACTCAGGACCCAAGCACAATCTACTACAAACCTGGCCTCACTCTAAACTGGTTCTGCCCCTCCTTAGGCAAGTTTCCCCCCCTCACTAGCTGGGCTTTCAATGTATTAATGCTGAATTTAGTGTAGACACCTGAGAGCACTGGAGCTCAGAATACCTAAGCTCAAGAGATTCACAAGCTTCAGCCCTGAGAAGCAGAGATTCCAGGTGTACATTAATATTTCCCACACCAATAGCTACTTCTGAGCACTAGAAGAGAGAAAGAGATAAATTCGACAATTCCCTGGGTAATTTCATTCTACAATTTACTGAGGAAAACAGACTTTTCTGTCTATATTCTTCTAAACTGAATACCTACTTTAGGTAAATTCATTAGGTAATTGTTAATCACTCCTCTTGACTTAAGATAGACTTGACCTGTGTCTCAAGGTCATAGTTAATACTGCCCCATTTCCTGGACCAAACATTAACTTAAGTATTTTTAATGTCTCTGTGCAATATGATCCAACTGAATTGGGATATGAAAAGCATATTGTATTTAAACCACCCAATTGTCTAAAAATAGGCCTCTTCATCTTCAAGTTCAGACATTAATGAGTTGTCTACATTCCTGTGGCAAACCTTTCCACTAGTGAGAGCAAAACCTTCTCATTAAAGCAAGATCAATAGCTATACACATTTTCCTTTCATGCAGTCCAGTTTACAACTCACTTTTAATATCATTTAAAAGCACATAAGCAAATCCTACATGACATTTTTATTACCTTTGTAATATCTCAAGTTTAATTTTTGGCAATAAATATAATAGCAAATCTACAAAATGAGAAGCTAAAAATCAACTCAAAATTTCCAGTATTTTTTGCTGTATCTTAAAGTTTGAATTCTCAGGGTGAATGCTATCTTTGAAATGAACACCTATACCTGTAATAATTCAAGGGCAGACTGACTTCTGAAAAACCTCTAGATGTTCTTCCTCCCTAGACCCTAGAAAATAGATAGCAAGTTTATAAAGTCTTTTAGAAAATCTCCTGCAGGTTGAAATTTTATCTTTAAAAAATTTGGAGTTATTATTGATATTTAAAATTAACATCTCACAATAGTTTGTAATTGACCTAGCCCAGAAATGTACATTTTAGTGAAGGCCACATAATCTAGAGGCCAAAAAGCCAAAGTTACCCCTCTTTGCCTTTCATAACTGGAAGGTTGTTTGATTTCTATGATAGAAGATTACTGCCTGCTGATAAAAATATGGAGGTGGTCGATGGGGGAGTACAACTTTTCCCAACAATGTTTTTGAATGTTATTTTGAAAGAATTCTTTGTATCAGAAGACTTAGCTTTTAATTTAGAAACATGTAGCCTGAACCCCTGATGGGGGAGGGGAGCGATGCCACCATGACCATGAGGCTGCCAACATCCTGCTCATAGGTACACTAGGAGTTGGAAAGACCACACTAGGTAAAGAACTTGCATCAAGAACAGGACTGAAATATGTTAATGTGGGCGATTTAGCACAAGAAGGAAAGTTATATGATGGCTTTGATGAAGAATATGAATGTCCATTTTGGATGAAGATAGAGTAGTTGATGAGTTAGAAAATTAAATGAAAGAAGTTGGAGTTATTGTTGATTGCCATGGCTGTGACTTCTTCCCTGAATGATGGTTTCATATCGTTTTTGTACTTCAAACAGATAATTCAGTATTATATACAAGACTTGAAAGGAGGGGATACAGTGTAAAGAAATTACAGGACAATATTCAGTGTGAAATTTTCCAAATTCTTTATGAAGAAGCCATGGCTTCCTACAACCATGAAATAGTACACCGGCTGCTCAGCAATGTACCAGAAGAACTAGAGAATAATTTAGATCAAATAATGAAATGCACTGAGCACTGGATAAAAGATAATAATTGAACTTTGAGGGCAAAGCATGGACTTTCAACGTTTTCCACATGATGGTTAAAGATTTTATTGATGGTTTCTCCTTTCCCATGCAGTAGAAAGTAAGACAACATGAACAAAATTTTATTATCCAGGATTGTGTTGTAGAAGTAGCAGGTGGAAAATATATAAAGTTGAGATATGACTAAATTATTTTTTTTCTCCATGAGAAAACTGAAAACTCCCAAATACAATGAACAAGATATTAAGCACCTTTAAAGTTTAGGAATATTCAGCATTCTCATTTATTTTGGTTAACTGCTAAAGAAGAAGCAAATTTGAGAAAAGATGTGGAAGTCTTTAATACTTGATATAAAAAAGAAAATGAAGACTAGAAAGATCTGCTGACATAAATAAAAGTCTAAGGATAAAGCTATAAGCATTAAAAAAAGAAACATATAGCCTGAGATTAACAACTTTTTTAAAAATGAGGTATCAAGTTGCTGAACCCCTTTCTTTAGGCATGTGGAAGGTGGAACATAATAGAAATTGGATACCAAAGGAAATAAAGGTTTTATATCTGGATATGGAAGAGAGGGGGCAAATTTTGAGCATGGTTTTTGGCAGGGTAAATGACTAGTGATCGTGTAGAGAGGTTACAAAAGATAGTGGAAGAGTAATACAGGGAGGGGGGGATAATAATAATAGCTAGAACTTTGATGGTCCTTTACATTCTTTCAAGGCACTATGTAACTATTGGTATAGATGTGGAATATCATTTCATCCTCAAAACAATCTTAAAATATAGGTGTTGCTATATCCATCATTTTGCATATGAGGAAACTGAGACTAAGATGGGTTAAGTCATTTACCCAGGGTCCCCCAGCTAATAAGTGTTTGAAACAAGATTCAAACTCAGGAATTCCTGATTCCAAGCTCAATATTTTATCTATGAGTTACTGGATACTTTCAGGTATTCAAATGTCTCAGATTTAACAAATATCTGTTCAGTGTTTCCTAACCCAAAATGTGCTAAAAAGAAGAAAAATATCTCAGTTCTCTTCCAAAGACCCATATTAGCAGTCTATACACTGTGTATATCAGACCTGGTAAACAGGAAAGAGAGAGAAGGAAAGAGGTACAAGCAGGAGGAGCAGGAGGTGGCAAGAATGTGGAGGAAATGGAGTAAGGAGGAAAAGAAAAAATACACAGGTTTTTAAGAGTTTAAAAACTTTTTGTAATAAATGGTTTTAGGACAGTTAAAATTTGTTATTGACCAATAATTGAGGAGAAATACATAAGAAGACTATTGATAGTTATTTTTACTCTCTTGTTAGCAAGATTCTCTATAGCTTTCTGATACATATCTAACATATGTAGATAAAACCATATGGCTTCAAATAATATTACTTTTGATTGGTCCATCGTATGTATATGAGAAGCAAAATGACTTAGTAGACAGACAGACATGGAGTCAGACATGGGTAAAAATCTTCCCTCAGATAAATACTTGTCATGTGACTTTGGGCCAATTGTTTAACCTCTCCACCCCTGTAGACAACTTTGTACTACCATAAATAATCAAGAAAACATCTATGAATCTGAATATGTATAAGACTTTTCCTCAAACAAACAGAATGAAATCATAAGTCCAACCCCTCAGTGTTCCTCAACAAAAAGGAAATATGAAATTATATCTGAAAATAATTGATATCAGCACTAACAAAGTATATTACACTCTATATTTGTATCTCCACATCAGAATGGAAATTGAACTGAACAACTTCCATAGAATCTTCTAACTCCAAAGTTCTATTATTTGAAGATTCTGTGACTAACACATTTTTATGCAGGAAAGACAATCTTGTTTGAGTGTCTTGTTACCATTAACAAATACAAAGATGCTACTGAATTTCAACCTTCATTCTCATATATATGATTTGGCTAATATGAACTATGTAGTGCAGTCCAAATTTCATTTAGTCACTTTGCTAATGAAAGGAATGACTTTTAAAATATTTTATCATTTAAAATGAAACTGCCAAGTAGAGATGTTTAATATTAGTTATTATATAGTAAATAAGGACTCTTTTTAAAAATGTTGCTACCTGCAAACTATTCCCATTTTTCTTTCTTTCTCTCTATAGGCAATTCATCCCCATATAGGACTGCTTTTCCTTCAAGAAGAAATAGCGATTTATACACTGTGCCAAAGTTAGAGGAAAAGATGAGATTCTGAAAGCTTTATGGTAGAACAAGAATGTTATGAGAAAAATTATTTGTAAACTGGAAATTGCTATGTATATGTAAGCTATTATTGTGTTGCTATCTTTAGAGATAGCCTGGTATGAAAAATAGAGAGCTGACTTCAGTATCAGGAAGACCTAGGTTAAAACCATGTTACTTATCTATGTTGGCAGTGTGACTCTGGGCAAGTAACTGAACAGCTCAGAGCCCCAGGCATCTCTCTAAACTCACAAATGGCAGAATAAGTATTACTCTGTTATTTATGTACTCTATATTATAATGGGGATTAATTAATGAACATTACATCTACAATACACATACAACATAATGAAATTAATGTAATTTACATTAGTAGAAGGTCTTTCCTTTCTAGGATACCCCAAAACTAATGAAAGCACAAATCATATCTAAAAAGACAAAAAGAATATCCCACACAAAAAATACAAAAAAAAGAAACTTATAGCCATTCTAGTGTAGATCACATAAACTCTGAAAATCCTCCAAATTCTCAGTCACACTAAGAAGGGTTCCTGTGCAGGGTGTCATACTTGCTTCAGGATCCTGAAATGGCCCTCAACAATCAAGGTGTGTCTTTTTCTAATGTTATCAGATGAAGTCCTCATTTTATTTAGTGTGTTCTCTCCATGATCAATCACCAATGATCAGTGCCCAACATTATTTATTTAATTAACATTAACTAGCTTTTACAAAGGAGATATTTACTGTGGTAAAATAACAAGAGTAGAAATTATAAACACCTCTAAACCCAGGGCCACAATATTCCTTTATACCACTTTAGTCCCAGGGGAGCAATGTAATGTAACAACTAGATGAGTCCTGAATCTCAGCTTCCAACTATTACTAGTTTGTATCTTAGTAGGATCCATAGCTATGCAGAGCTATGCTGGTATCTTGTTTAATACTATATTTTGATCTGGACTTGGGCTCCCAGATCTCTGCTGTCTCACCATTATGGACTTTAAAAATTCACAATTGGGGGGTGAGGGGAGAGACAAGATGGTGGCATAGAAGCAGGAAAACTCCCTGCACTACTCCCATAACCACCTCAAATACCTGTAAAATGACTCTAAACAAACTTTAGGGCTACAAAACCCCCAAAGTGACAGAGAGAAACAAATCTCCTACTGAAGGCAACCTGGAAGGCCATCAGTAAGGATCCATCACAGCACTCTGGGAGCAGAGCCCACCCCTGCATGAGCCCATGATTTTAGCCTCAGGGTGGTCCCAACCAATGGCTAGAGCTGACTTATGGAGAGTGGATCACCATTAGCTGTGGTAGTTTCTAGAAATATTAACCCATAAATGCCAAAGACAAAGTGAGAACTCAGTGTGGACTTGGGGAACAGGAGGTCTAGGAATACAGTCTGGCCTCTGTCCCTGGAGGGAGACTTGACTGAGGTACCTCGGCCACCACTTTGTAGCTCCTCCAGAGCTCCTGGCCTTCAGATTATAGGGGGAACAAGCAACCACTCTGAGGGGTAATCACTCTTTCTTTAACCTGTTTGGATCTGGATTGCTGTCTAGGGTGCTGTTACTGGGATGTGTGACCAGGTGCCAGAGCCTATAGAGTCTTATGAGAGGGCACCTAACTAATGGCTCTGGCAGCTGTGAAAACCCTGGCAATTTGGGACAAAGTTCTCCTCTCTGTAAGCAGAGTTCTGCTATGGCAAAAAGCTCAAAGTCAAGTAATTGAGTGGCAACATGAACAATAAAAGGGAGCAAAACAAGGACAGGAATCAAACCTCAGATTCCTATTTTTTGGGGGAAAAAAGGATCAAAGCATGGAATAGGAGGAAGACAATGAAGTCAGAATTCCTGTACCAAAAGTTTCCAATAAAAAAATGGATTGGTTATAAGCCACAGAGGAGCTTAAGAAGGATTTTGAAAACAAAATAAGAGCAGTGGAGTAAAAAATCGGAAGAGGGACGAGAATGATACAAGAAAATCATGAAAAGAGAGTCAACAACCTGACTGAAGGAAATGACACCATAAAAAAAAATAGACTAACTGAAATGGCAAAAGAGGCTCAAAAAGCCAGTGAGGAGAAGAATGCCTTAAAAAGCCGAATTTTCCATATGGAAAAAAGAATCTCAAAAGCTCACTGAAGAGAATCATTCCTTCAGAATTAGATGGGAGCAAATGGAAGCTATTGACTTTATAAGAAATCAAGCCACTATTAAACAGATCCAAACAAATGAAAAAAATAGAAGGCAATGTGAAATATTTCATTGGAAAAACCACTGACCTGAAAATTAGATTCAGGAGAAAGAATTTAAAAATTATTAGACTACATGAAATTCATGATCAAAAACGGAACTTAGAAATCATCCTTCAAGAAATTCTCAAGGAAAATTGCCCTGATGTTTTAGAACCAGAGGGCAAAATAGAGGTTGAAAGAATCCACTGATCACCTCTTGAAAAAGATGCCAAAAAGGAAAGACTTAGGAATATAATAGCCAGGTTCCAGAGTTCCCAGAACAAGAAGAAAATATTACAAGCAGCCAAGAAGAAAGAAATTTGAATATTGTGGAAACAAAATCAGGATAACACAGGATCTGGCAACTTCTACATTGAAGGACTGAAGGGCTTGGGATATGATATTCTGGAGTTCAAAGGAGCTGGGATTAAAACCAAGAATCACTTTCCATCAATACTGAGTATCATATTTTAAGGGAAAATATGGTCATTCAATGGAATAGAGGACTTTCAAACATTCTTGATGAAAAAACAAGAGTTGAATAGAAAATTTGACATTCAGATACAAAAAGCAAGAGAAGTATGAAAAGGTAAACCGGGAAAAGAAATAATAAGGAACTTATCAAAGTTCAACTATTTACATTCCTAGATGGAAAAATGATAATTGTTACTTATGAAACTTTTCTCAGTATGAGAAAAGTTAAAGGGAATATAGTTGTAAAAGACTAAGTATATTTCCCTCTATCCTATCTGCCCTTCCCCTCCATTGTAATAGATTTCTTTTGCCTCTTTCATGTGATATAATTTTCCTTATTCTCTTTCTCTGGGCTTTTCATCTAGAATGCTTGAAATCCCTCTATTTCATTGAATATCCATATTTTCCCCTGAAATATTACACTAAGTTTTGCTGGGTAGGTGATTCTTGGTTTTTATCCTAGCTCCTTTGACCTCTGGAATATCATATTCCAAGCATTCTAATCCCTTAATGCAGAAGCTGATAAATTGTGTGTTATCCTGATTGTGTTCCCATAATCCTTGAATTGGAGGCTGCTTGCAATATTTTCTCTTTGACCTGGGAATTCTGGAATTTGTCTACAATATTCCTAGGATTTTCCCTTTTGGTATCTCTTTCAGGAGGCAATTGGTGGATTCTTTCTATTTCTATTTTATCCTCTGGTTCTAGAATATCAGGGCAGTTTTCCTTGATATTTTCTTGAAAGATGATGTCTAAGCTCTTTTTTTTGATCATGACTTTCAGGTAGTCCAGTAATTTTTAAATTTTCTCTCCTGAATATGTTTTCTATGTCAGTTTTTTCCAATGAGATATTCTACATTGTCTTCTACTTTTTCATTCTTTTGATTTTATTTTATAATTTCTTGTTTTCTCAAGAAGTCATTAACTTCCATTTTTTTTTTCATTCTAATTTTTAAGGAATTATTTTCTTCAGTGAGCTTTTGAATCTCCTTTTCCTTTTCATCAATTTGCTTTTCAAGGCATTCTTCTCATTGGCTTTTTGGACTTCTTTTCCCACTTGATTTAGTCTATTTTGTAAGCAGTTATTTTCTTCAGCATTTTTGGGAGGTCTCCTTTAGCAAGCTGTTGACTTGTTTTTCATGATTTACTTGTATAACTCTCATTTGTCTTACCATTTTTCTTCTACTTTTCTTACTTGATTTTAAAAATACTTTTTGAGCTCTTCTATGGTCTGTAACAGAATCATATATTTCATATAGGCTTTGGATGTAGGAACTGTGACTTTCTTTTCTTCTTCTGCTTATATGTTTTAATCTTCCTTGTCACCTAACTAAGGCTCAATAGTCAATTATTTTTTACATCATTTGCTCATTTTCCCAATCAATTACCTGATTTTTAGCTCTTTGTTAAGGTAAGACTCTGCATCAAGTGGGGAGGTTGTACTGTCCCAAACGTCAGTGATTCTGCACAACTATTTTCAGAGATATTTCTAGTGACCAGTAAATTTTCAGTTCTTCCAAAGTGGTATGACCAAAGGAAAGGTGTTTATTCCTCTCCTGGTCTGTGCTCTGATCTGCTAGTGACCGCAAGCACTCTTTTCTACCTTGAAGCTGTAAGGAGGATTCCTTCTCCACCACCACAAGCTATGCCTCCTTGCCCCAGTATTGCCACCCAGAACTGCAACCTTTATCAAAACACGAGTAAAGCAAGAGAATCCTTCCTCAGTGCAAGCAAATAGATAGCTTCAACCCCACTCTCATCAGCTGTTTGATTCCCCCCACCATCTGTGAGCTGAGATCTCTGGCAGCAGCCACTGCTGTTGCTGCTGCTTCCCCCCACCCTGGGGCTGGGGCCTACCACAGTCCTTTATCCCCCTGTTTGGACAGATCTTTCCTACTGACTTAAGTTGTTTTTGGTGTTCGTGGGTTGAGAAATCTGAAAACTGCAACAGTTACCAGTGATTCAGTGACCTGAGGCCTGCTCCAGGTTTTCTAGACTAAAGCAAGGTAAGATTGTTATCTTTTCCCAAAATTTCATTTATAGTTTTTCATACACTATTTAGCCATACAGTCAAGGAATCTGTGAATACTTTGTTAAGTATATATCTGTCCAGGGCATTACGTGTTAAGCACTATATAAAGTCAATAGACATAATGCTTTCCTGCTTAGAAGTTATAGTGCAGACTAAATTATGACAAACATTGACTAATTGAAATATATGCATTGATCACATATATACAATAGTGTATCAGTTACATGATGTAGTAGAAAGAGAACAGGTCTTAGGTTTCTAGTGTTGGGTGTGACAAATGCTGTCATTTAAACTTTTAGTACCTCAGGCAATTTTCTAAGGCTAGAAGGTACAGATAATTTTTTAATGTGGAGAGCTGGAATAGTTTCCAGGCCATGGTTTCCCAGAACTGATGGAAATCTCAGGACCTGCCCTCTTCATAGCTCCAGGCTCTATACTTATCCACCACCACCATCATGTTCATCATTACCCTTATCATTTCTTCTGTACCCACATAGATATAGGGCTGCTTTGTGTCAGGTAGATTTAGATGCAAATTCTGCAACTGGTATAGCTCTCTGATCATGGGCAATTCAGTGAAACTCTCAATACCCTCACCACACCTCCCCCACCACATCTCCATGCCCCACACATCTCTCTAAAATTATGTTCTATAGAAAATGTTTATCTGCAATGACTGAGGGAACTTAAATACTGGAATTTCCCTTACACCAATGAAATCACAGCTGTGGACCAAACAAATGAATAAAACAAACAAACCCAAAGATGTTTATATTGTAGCACCTGGAAGGATCTGACTTCCTTCTACCATGTTTCTAATCTATTTTCATAGAACAATATTTACTTCAAAAACCTAGTAGGAACAAATATGCAAACACTCCCAAATACCTCAAAGGCATTGCCCTTTGGTCTTAGGGTAGGGGGTTTAGCATCATAGCTTAACTTAGTTCCCAAATAGTGTCTTTCTCATTAAGTTACAAGTCCAAAGCTCTCCTTTCCTTTTGTCCCAGGATCCCGTTTCTAAGGGCTTCCTTGTGGGGAGAGACAGCATGTACCCAGGAATCTTGACTGACAGGTCCTTATATCTCAAGGTCTGATGTCCAGATACTCTATTATCTGCACCTAATACTGAAAAGGACAAACAAAACAGACTTAAGTCTGGAGTTTTAAAAACACAAGCAATTTTGAGTAACAGCCAATGGGGATGGAGAAGGAAACAGTAGGTCCCACCCACATGGAAGGATCTGTCTTCTAACAAAACAGGTCACTAGGGACTCCCACATGGATGTCTCCCTCTTAGGTAATCTGAACATATACCAAAACCCCACTACAGATACATTGATACAGACATTTCAGAAATATATTACTGGCATTGTTAACTTGATACTGTTATAGCAACAAGGTATTTCATAATTGAATCGACACAGTCTTTAATTTCTCAGTATCTATGGAAGTGATTCAGGCCATGGTTTAGTGCTCTGGTAGGGTGATGCTCACTTCCTCTTGACATCTAATAAAGTCTGGTTTAGAAACAATTGATTGAACATCCATAGCATGTTTATACTGATTCATTAGTACCATGTGTACAGCTGATGATTTCTATTTACAGTATTTCATCCCTCTTTTTTAAAAAAATGGTTTCACACTTTCCTCATTTAAAATCATGTCACTCTTGGGGAAGCCAGGTGGCTCAGCGAGTAAGAGCACCGGCCCCAGTGTTGGAATGACCTGGGGAATCTAATCTGGGCTCAGACACTTAGCACCACACCCAGAAAAAACTGTCCGTGTAACCTTGAGCAAGTTGCTTAACCCCAATTGCTTAATAAAAAAAAAGAATAAAATCATGTCACTCTAAAACATAGTACATACTAAATGATATAAATTCATACTTTTTAATATAAGTTGTTAAATCATATTTGAGTTTTCAGCATTGTATTATAATGTTTTTATTATGTAATAAAATTCTTTATGTGGAATATTTACATTTCAAATTATATAAGTAGCGATGCCTGTTTGAAATGAATGAGTTGACTGCACCATTGATTTCAATGCAACTTTGTGAAGAAGGAATACTGCACCATAATATTGTTTAATCTTCTGTATAAGAGTATACCAAAGTATGTATAATATTTTTGCAAGCATATTTTTCTATCTGTAACTACTGGTGTTAATACCATGCATTATTTTCATTAGGAATGAAGAGCTCAGCAAGTATAGAGTTTGGGGAAAGTGAAAACCTATTTTCTTACCTAAGATAGCATCTCCTTATTTTCATCTCTTTTAGATTTCTCCATAAAGTAATACACAGAGAAAACCATCCTTTCCAAACTGTTGTGCTTAGTACATAGCAGCTCTTTAAATATACTCCATCAACTATCTTTAAGTGCAGAGATTTTTTTTAAAGCATTAAAGTCTTTTACTTTCTGATTTATTTATATTTTCCTGCCAAATTAAGTTTCCTTAATATAAGCACTTTGATATTTGGAGGATGAAAAAAATAACAAAAATAATAAAATTCATAAATCACTTTAAGGTTTGCAAAAGTCTCCTTATATTTTATTTATCTTCACAACTATCATATAAGGTGGTATTATCACCACTATTTTTAGATGGGGGGGGGTTGGTGGCTAGGTGGCACAGTGAATGGAGCACCGGCCCTTGAGTAAGGAGGACCTGAGGTCAAATTGGCCTTAGACACTTGACACAAAAACTAGGCATGTGACCTTGGGCAAGTCACTTAACCCCAATTTTCTACCCCCCCCCTCCAAAAAGCAAAAAAAAAAATTAGATAGGGAAACAGATTGAGAAAGGGTAAGTGCCCTATACCACATTTGAAATTTAGTGTTTTGAGATAGTGCTAGTACTCAGGGCTTCCTGACTCCAGGTTCATTACTCTCTGCACTGGCCTACCTAGCTGCCTTTTTACAGAAGCTTCATTACTCCTAGATTAGAACTCATGATTTTCTTCTAGGAATCAAATAAAATCTGATGAGGCTCACACTTAGTGCCAAATAAACTCAGTATAATTACTCTTATAAAAGTTGACAAAAAGATCACTTTTCCTTTATTACTACCTAACTGTACTTTTCAACCTGGCTGTGAGGCATAATATCTGCAGTAGCAATGGTCTTGCCTTTACAGAATATCCTGCTTTTGGGGAGCTTGCTCCATTATTTAAAAATGATGACAGCTACATCTGTGTTTCACTGGGGCTAACTGAACTGAGCATTTTGCTACAAATGGTGGGGTGGTATTTTCAAATAACTAGATTGACAGCATAATCCTTACTCAAATGATTTGATCAACTCAGTTTGTAGATATTGTACAGATAGTAAGAAAGTTGTATTAAATCAAACAGGACGAGCATAAAATAACTTTAAATATTCCTTTCTTTCTCCCTATATAGGGTATACAACCTATATACTGTGCTAACTGTTAGTACCCTAGAATAAGTAGGAACAAAATAGGTCATTCTTTGTTTTATAATCCTAGCTCCTTTGTCTTTTGGTTTAGCATATTCCAAGTCTTTTACTGCTTTATTGTGGAAGTCACTAAACCTTGTGTTATCCCAACTGCTGCTCTATAATACCTGAATTGTTTCTTTCTGATTGATTGGTATATTTTCTCTTTGAACTGGGAGCATATTTCTGAGAGTTCTCATTTTTGAATTTCTTTCAGTGGTGATTAGTGGATTCCTTTTTTTTTCTATTTTATCCACTGGATCTAAGAGATTGAGGCAGGATTACTTAGCAATTTCTTGGAATTTAATGTCTAAGCTCTTTCTTTTATCATGGCTTTCAGGTAACTGCATAATCTTTAAAAGGTCAGTTGTTTTTCTGATGAGAAATTTCACATTTTCTTCTGTTTTTCAATCTTTTGATTTGTTTTAGTGTTTCCCAATGTCTTATGGAGTCATTAGATGGCACTAGCTGAATTGTAAGCTTTAAGCAATGATTTTCTTCAGTGCATTTTTGTACCTCCTTTTCCATTTGGCCAATTCTTCTTTTTACAGAGTTCTCCTCAGTGATTTTTTTTGTGCCTTGTTTATCAAGCTGTTAATTCTCTTTTCACAATTTTCTTGTATCACTCTAATTTCTTTTTGCAATTTTTCATCTATCAAGTTTCCTCTCTTTATTTAACTCTCCCAAGAATTCTTTTCAGATTTGGGTTCAATGAGTATTTTTATGTGAGGCATTTTTTTGGTAGCTGTTCTCACATTGTTTTTTTTTTTTATTTTGGCCTTTCCTGTTGCTGGAGTTGCTTTTTATGACCAAATTCTTTTTTGTTTTTGTTTTTTTTTTCATTTTCCAGCCTATTTCTTGACTTTAAACTTTATAACGTTGGCCTCTGCTTGCCTGGTACAGGATCATGCTGCGCTAACCTGCAAGCTTTTTTACTGCTATTTTTGGAGCTAGTTCTTCAAGTCTGCAAGTTTGGTTGCCTTGAATCGACTTTCTTCAAAGGAAAGAATTTTAGATTGATGAAATGGACAATTGAATGACTGAAAGCATTATGATATTTGTATATTGTACCAAATAGACTGTAAAATATGATATCTGTTTAAGGGGAATAGCATGTGAAGCATAGATCTGAAGCAAAAAGAAGTAACAATGAATAACAATAACTAATAAGACTACTATTATTTTAAATTATGAGTTTTATAGGCAACCAATATTTAATATAATTAAAGGAAAAAAATCCTCATACTACAAGCTAGAGAATGTGAAATAACTAGAAAGTAGAAGATAACCAAGAAGTGTCTGATAGTAGTATATGAACTCGATATGAATAAATATTTTAGTGTAATTGAAAAGGTAAATATAATGTTGAGGACAAGGGAAAAAAGAACATAAAATGTATGGAATACATTGTCATTTTGAGAAACTTACTAGGAAGTTGCGATCTGTGCTCAATTCCCTGCTTCTCAAACTCTGTTTTTCTTGGAAACCCCCTTTGCCTTCAAGGTTAAGCTCAGTTAGCTGAGTTTGCTCAAGGTTAAGGCTCACTTATAAGACTTTTTCTCATCTTTCTTTCACTGCCCATGCCCCCCCCCATACTTATTAGTTACTTTGTATATATTATGCATTTACATATCTGTATCAATATTCTATCCTTTCAGTAGAATGTATGCCCATAAAGAGTGTTTCAATTTTGTCTTTGCATCCCATTTGCCAAACTTTATTCAGCGCTTAAATACTTATTTAAAATAAATGAATAAATGAAGAGATATTTATATAGTCACAATATGTGGCGTAGATGAAGGAGTTGGGGGTGGTAAACAATTTTTTAAACTACTAAATAGTTTTTCACTTTTGTGGAGAAAACTATAGAAAACAGACTCTGAAATAATGGTGGATATAGATTTCAAGATTAATTTCCTGAGAGGAGAGAGAATTTATTAAGTGTTATCAAACTGGCATTGGTTGCTGAGCAACACTGGGGAATATGAGGATATCTTTCAAGTAAGCTAAGATTTTCTTGTGCCTGTTTGCTGGCATTGTAAGAAAAATCCAGAGAAGGGGCAAGAAAATTTCTTAAGGTTCTTCACATGGAATTCATAATACTAAGAACACATAAGATTCATATTTGAAGCCCAGGCTCCATGTAATACCTTTCAGACTATGTATCCCTTACTCCAATTAATGTTTCCATTTATAACAAAGACTCTAAACCTTACGTCCTGGTTTGGATGCAGAAATAAATGGCATAGTACTATTTTAATTCTTGCTATTATTGATTTGATATGTAACAGATATTTTATTTACATTTTGTCAAATTTTGTTGTCTTAAAATCAGAAAACAAGAATGATGAATATCTAATAATTCAAATACATTCATTTAATACCTGTGACTCAGTTGTCTTACTTGGAAAATTAAAATAATCTCATGTCTTTCAATCCTATTTCACAGAAGTGATTTGGAAAACAATATTTGTTCAGTATTTTGATGTCACAATTTCCATAACAATAGATGTATTTATCCCTACTGTTGCTGGTGTGGAAATGCGATAAATGTGTCTTCTTGGTAGGAACTCATACAATATCTTTACTCAGGCAAAATAATGGAATGTTCCACTGATATTGAGGAAAAAGAGGAACCATATATTACACAAATAAGAGGTCTTTTAGAGCAATTAAAAGAGATCTCTCCAGTGTATTGGAGACAGTCAGAAAATACATTTCCCATTTTCAGAAAGGTCCATTTCCTACTGAAAATTTTCCTTTAGATCACATAAATGCCACAGAAGTCAAGTAAAGAGAAGTTTAAAAAATGTATGCATGTGTATTTCAACAGGTTCATCTAATGTACCATTCCTAAGAAGCCAGTCACATATCATGAACTAGCTAAACCTCAGATTGACAGATCCAATGAAAATTGAATAGAAAAAGAAATAGGTAACCTTATGTAAGATGAAGAAGAATAGGAATAATTTCTACTTTATAGTGTATTTCTATGGAGGAACTCAAGGCAAGTGATGAAAAAGATATTGCACCACATACAAACTAATTTTCTCCCAGAGATTATGTCATAGAATAGGATATACAAAGAATTCAGAGACATATCATTTATTGGATACTGAGAAACATTACAAACCATGTGTTTAGTGTGGGCCAGATTCTGACCCAATAAGATCATATGGCAGAATCTGTTCATTATGAACAACTTATCTGAATGTTAGCCAAATTGGAGGTCTGACTCAATTCTAGCATTTTCTAAGAATCTTCTCAATCTGTCTCAATGACTCCTCTTTAATTTTAATGAGAACATGCAGTTTAGTACTTAAAAAATTGGTGTGTGCATGTATGTATGAGAGAGAGAGAGAGAGAGAGAGAGAGAGAGAGAGAGAGAGAGAGAG
>NW_027187308.1:4356248-4396219 GCF_028583685.1 Petaurus breviceps papuanus | reverse complement strand
AGAGAGAGAGAGAGAGAGAGAGAGAGAGAGAGAGAGAGAGAGAGAGACTATGCATAGCATACTCTATTTGCTGCCAACCTAAGTGGAAGAGAATATAGAATCTGTTTCCAGAAAGGCATGATGACATGATTCAGGCTTTGTTTCCCAATTCAAAATATTCACAGGAATTCTGATTATTTCTAACCCCCTTACCATCTGAAGAAGATGAAGCAGGGATGCCTTTTATTTTATTTCTGAGACAAAAATGAGAATGCATTCAAATTGCCTTAATTTTTTTTCCCAACTGGTTTCATTTTGTTGGTAATTACTAAAAGCTTCCAATGGGGGAGAAGGACTTGACAGCACATGGTCTAACTTTTTGATTAGAGTATATAGTCTACTGTCATAGCTCCAAGGAGCACCTGGGATGTAGTGCAATAGTGGATGCCAAAGACAAGATGCCCTATTCTACAAGGGGAAACAATTCATCATCATTGTTTAGACCAAATTTAAAAGTAGATTTGGTGGACTAAATTCATTGTAGAGTTGGAATGTAAGTTGGAACGTACGAGCCCAGGGATGAAGGTGGTATAGAGTTGTGCCTCAGCTGGTGGGGGTTTTCTTATGTACTTCTATTCTTTCTGTATTATCTCATCAAATATGTATTTATAAAAGCCAGTTGGTATTAATTCATTAAATGGCTCTTGGGCACTAATAACTGGGGTATACTGGTGATATAATGGATATATTAACTATTACATGCAAGTTGCATTGGGAATAACAGAAAGAAATTGGTTTGAGCCAAGAGTATTAGAGAATAGTCCCACATTGGACCCTTGAGGTATATCCCTAGAAGATTGAGGGGAAGATGTTTTGTATTCCAGGGACAGACTGTTCACTGAGAGTGGGATAGCTAGTTTAATTCTCTCTTAGTGGTCATAAAAATTATGGTCCAGCAATACTAGTAGTCTGCTGAAGGCTACTTGATCTTTCTATTGTATTTTCCTGTTATATTGAGATCTATAATATGATTACATATATTCTTGTATTTCTGTCATAGGGAGATAATGTATTTAGAGCATAATGTTTAAAGCCAGATAACTTAATTTGCAATTTCATCAGACTGATATTAATCTTCTTATTAATCCTGTCAAGATATTTTTATAGTTACAATTAACAGCAGGCATAGAGAATATGAAAATTCTAGACTGACTCCATTTAACTCAATATTTTCTCTCTAAGGGTGGTACTAATATGTCTTTTGTGAGAGAGAATGACATTATGTATTCATGATGTTACCTCTAAAGGCAAAGTCTGCCTCAAACATCCTTAGCTTCTCCCAATAGTTATATATATATATATATACATATACATATACATATATATACATGTTTTTTCCTCCCTGAGCCTCAGTTTACTTATCTTTAAAATAAGAAGATTTCACTAAATGAGCTCTAGCTCTCTCACCTTTTATTTTGTACCTATTGTGATCCTTTCTATTAGCACCTTCTTCTATAATAAACCTATATTCTTCATTTTCTTTCTTCTCCTATTTCTTTCTCTTTCTCATTCCCAAACATTTTTGAAGCAGGTGAAAAAAGAATAAAAAAAATTGTTAGTGCTTACCCATGGTTACATTATGGGAATCCCAACAGTGTTTAAACACTAATTTGGGTTAGATTGTTTTCCAGTATAGTGTCTCCCAAATCCCTACAGACACACAATGTGGAAATTGTAGGTTTATTTTTATATATTCATTATATGCACATTTATGTATATACATATGTCTACATATTCATACATATGTATACACATAAAAATACAAGCAGTAACTTCAAATATATTCTTTATGTATGTGTGTAGTACGTTCACATCCTAGGTATATGTGTATGTATATGTATTGTAAGCACATAATAAATACTTGTATGTGAGGGAGAAGAAAAATATGTATTACAAATATGTATAGTATACAATATATTAGGATTTTATATACACATATATCTGTGTATATACGTATATGTATATATACACACTTATATCATACACACATATATAGTACTCATACACATATATTATGCATGTCCCATTTCTTATATATGTACACATATGTATGAATGAGGGCCTATGTATATTATATGATAAAAAAGGGACTTATATCTGTTCTTGCATTGAAAAAGAAAATTTCCAGTTGAGGAAACACTCTCTATGAATGCAAGATGTAACCTTTTCTACAACTTATTTTCATAGTGTTATTTGAAGCATTGAGATGTTAAATAACTTGTACAGGGTCATAAAGTCAGTATGTGAAAGAGGCAGGATTTGAAAAGAGGTTTCTTTGGTTTTAAGATTGACTCTAATGGGTAAGAAAGCAAGGGAAGGGGGGAGGAAACAAACATTTATGAAGTGTCTATTATGTGCCAGACACTGTGCTAAGTGCTGTAAATAAACATTACCTCATTTGATCACTATACCATGCTCTCTCTGTCTCTCTTTGTCTCTGTCTCTCTCTGTCTCTGTCTGTATGTCTGTCTGTCTCTCTCTCTCCTTCATTTCCTCTCTTGTGCTCTTCTATTTCTCTCTCCATTTATATGAATACATATGTTATGGAAATATGGGTATGTTTACATATACATAATTCACACATAAATCACTACCTTGAGCAATACTGCTATAATAGAATTTCCTTTTCTAATACATCATTATGGGAACAACTAGGGATAGAGTTAGCTTAAGCTTCTTTTGGTCTGCTTTAGGTGCCAAACATCTATACTTGCCTATGCTTGTGACAAATATCAGTCCCTGTGCAAGGTAGTGAAAATTATTTTACTTTCATTTTCTTCAGGTTGTATGATGTAAAGCCAAGCATGAGCAGCTTTCCAGAGGACTGCTGCTGTGACAGCTTTCAAGGTTCTGATAGCAAACTCTATTTATTCAGTAACAAATCAGAGCAAAACATTAACAGAAATCAAAGTACAGCATTCAAAATATTATAACTTCACAGCTTATCACTAAAATGGCCACATAGTTTTCACCAAAGTGGTCACATAATTTTAAGCAATGTACATTCATTTAGTCCATCACAAAGTCCTTAATTCAATCACAACGTACAAAAGTCAAAGTCCTCCACCCAAGGAGTACAATTAAGTTACAAGTTACAACTTCATCAGTCACTACTCAGCACCCTCTCTCTCTCTCTCTCTCTCTCTCTCTCTCTCTCTCTCACTCTCTCCAGCAGTTGCTGCTATGCCTCCACAATGCTTGTCCCAAGAAGTTCTGACTCTCCCAGCTTGAGCTTTTCCTTATACATAATATTAGCTCCTCCCTGTTCAGCCCCTTCATGTTTTGTCAGCAACAGGGGTTCATACCTTCTGTTCCTTAACAGAAGCTTGATATAATTAGTTTGATACTAAGTGCTAAATACCTGTTAGCTTGCCAATAAAAAGGGACATTCAAATTTCATTACTATTATATATGAGCAGTCATAATTAGATATCCTGGTGCTTTAGATAAATTCATTGAATTGTTTGTGAAGAGGGATGCATCATCAAGAGTGAGGAAATTAGGGAGTCAAGATGGTAGGGCATAGCCAAGAAGTTGTCTGAACTCTCCCCAGTTTCCCTCAGAAACATTTAATCAAGTCTCAAAAGAATCCTTTAGCAAGAGAATCCACAAAAAATGATGGAGTGAAGTAACTTTCCAGGGCAAGATAACTTTGAAGGAATTCAGGAAAGTTCTGTATCACTTGGATAAAAGGGGAGTGGAGACCAGAATAGGCAGAGTCCAGGTAAGGCAGTGTGAAGATCTTAGTCTCATCATAGATGAACAACCATGGTCCTGCATTTCTTGCTCAGTAGAACAGTTGCACAGCAAACCAGTTGTGAGGCTTTCAGCCCCAGTGCAGCAGCCAAGTTGCCAGCCCCAGAACGTAGGGGACAACAGGTACAATTAGGCTAGACCATCCTAGCACTGTGAGCTGACAGCCCCAAAAGGTCCAACACAGAAAGCTGGTGATCACACACCTGAACTCCAGTGCAAGAAGGTTGGGAGGATGCTCCCTACACTCTAGGAGCAAAGCTCAACTTTCAAAAATGAGCAAAAAAGCAAAAATAAAAATAAAAAGATCCCTGTCCATAGGAAGTTATTATTGTGACAAAAAAAATCAAAGCACAAACTCAGAAGAGGATGACAATTTCAAAATGCCTGTATGTAAAGCCCCAACGGGAAGATGAATTGGTTTTAAGCCCCAAAAATCCTCTTGGAAGAACATAAAAAGAATTTTAAAAATCTAGTAAGGGGGAGGCTAGGTGGTGCAGTGAATAGAGCACCAGCCCTGGAGTCAGGAGGATGTGAGTTCAAATCCAGCTTCAGACACTTGACACACTTACTACCGTGTTTCCCCGATAATGAGACCTATCCCGAAAATAAGCCCTCCCCTTACTGTGTAAGATTCCTCTAAAATAAGCCCTCCCCCGAAAATAAGCCCTATTGACATTGCTACTGTAGTGAAGGCGATCCCCTGCGCTACACACTACATTACGGTACCCTCTGTATGCACCGTCCCCCCCCCCCGAAACACACACTGTGCTCCGAGCTGCATCCAATCAGAGCTGCAGCAGTGAGTGCATCATCCTGTTCTTCCTCCAGTGATTTGCTTATTGCATAAAGGTACATTTTTTGTTCACATTTACCTGTTTATTAAAATTGCTGTCAATGTTCATTAAAATAAGCCCTCCCCTGAAAATAAGCCCTCTGGTGTTTTTCTGTCCAAAAAATTTAATAAGACAGTGTCTTATTATCGGGGAAACACGGTAGCTGTGTGACTTCAGGCAAGTCACTTAACCACAATTGCCCTCCAAATAGCAAAAAAATAAAAATAAAAGCAAACAAACAAAAAACAAGGTAGAAAGGTAAAATTTAAAAAAAATGGGAAAAATGAGAGTTGTGCATTAGAATTATAAAAAAAATTAATGGTTAGAAATTTTATATTTTCTTCTATTTTCTTCATTTTTTTGATTTTGTTTGACTGATTCTGGATGTCTCATAGAGTCATCAATTTTCACCTGCACAATCCCAGTTTTTAAAGAATTACTTTCTTCAATTCACTTTTATAGCTCCTATCCCATTTGACTAATTTCACTTTTAAATGGGGTTATTTTCATCGGCGCAATTTTTTCTCTTTGGCAAATTTTGTTTCTTAAGAAGTTGTTCTCTTTGATCAATTTTTGTGTTTTCTTTTTCAAACAAAAAACCCAGATGTTGGTGCTTAGGTATGTGATGGTCAGACAGCAAGAAGTCCTGTTTGTTGGTCTGTTGAATTGTGTTATTTTCTCTGTCTGTATTTTTTGTCTGCTTGTAATTTCTGTATGTATTTTCCAAAGTCTAGGGTGCTGACTTTTTCCCCTGAACTAAGTGAATGATATATATATTCCTAAAGAATGAATGGGTCAAATAACAAATCACAAAAACAAACAATAATTTCATCAAAGAGCATGACAGTAATGAGGCAAAATTCCAAAATTAATGGGATAGAATTAAAGCAATATTTAGGAAAAATTTTAGTGACTTGGGCATGCAACTAAGAAGGCTAGACAACAAAAAAATTAATCTCCTTAATTTAAAAACAAATTAGAAATTCTGAAAATCAAAGGAGAGATTAATAAAACTGAAAGTGTGAAAACTACTAAACTAATAAATCAAACTAGAAGTTGCTTTATATATGTATAAAAAATGATCAAACTTTGGTTAATTTGATTAGAAAAAAAGTTAGAAGAAAACCAATTTACCAGTATCAAAAAATTTAAAATGTGAGTTCACTACCAATGAAAGGGAAATTTAAATAATAATTAGGAGCTATTTTGCTAAACTATTTGCCTATAAGTATGAAGATGTAAGTGAAATGAATGAACACATATACACACATAAATACACACAGCAATATATATACACACACATGCACATAAATATGCATATATATATATATATATATATATATATATATATACTGCACAGATTAACTAAGAGGAAAAAAAATACTTAAATAACCCAATTTTAGAAAAAAGAGATTGAGCAAGCTACAACAGCAAGCACCCTAGCATACCCAGGATGGCTTCTAACACAGGTTCTTTTATTTGCTTTTCTAAAGGAAAGCAACTCAAAAGGCATTAACAATTTTACTTTAATCAAACATATATGTGTGTGTGTGTTTGTGTGTGTATCATTCACTTGATTACATTAAATGAAGAAGTTTTTGCACAAAGACAATGCAACCAAGATTAGAAGGAAAATAGAAAGATGGAAAATTTTACAGCCAGTATTGCTGGTAAAGACCTAATTTCAAAAATATATAGAGAAATTATTCAAATTTATAAGAATGCAAATGTTTCCCCATTTGATGAGTTGTCATAGGGCATAAAGAGGCAGTTTTTAAAAGAAGAAATTAAATCTACCTATACTCATATGAAAAAAATGCAATATTGATTAGAGAAATGCAAATTAAATAAATGTGAGTTAATCACGTTACACCTATCATATTAGTTAATATGACAGAAAAGGAAAATGGCAAATGTTGTAGATATGAGAAAATTGGGATACTAATGCATTGTTGGTGGAATTGTGAACTGATCGAACGATTCTGGAAAACAATTTGTAACTATTCCCAAAGGGCAACCAAAACATTTGATCCAGCAATAATACTACTAAGTCTGTATCCCAAAGACATCATACAAAAGGTAAAAGGACCCATGTTCAAAAATATTTATAACAGCTCTTTTTGTGGTAGCAAAGATTTGAAATTGGAGGGTATTCCTATCAACTGGAGAATGGTTACATAAGTTGTCATATATGAATATAGTGGAATACTATTTTACTATAAGAAGTGATGAGCAAGTGGATGTCAGGAAAAAAAAAACCTGGAAAAATTTACATGAATTGATGCAGAATCAAGTGAGCAGAAACAGGAGGACACTGTATACTGTAACATCTACATTGTGAGATGATGAGCTATGACTGACTCAGCTCTTCTCAGCAATACAATTATCCAAGACAATTCCAAAAGACTTATTATGGAAAATGCCATCCACATTCAGAGAAAGAACTATGGGGTCTGAATGCAAATTAAATAATACTATTTTTACTTTTTTGTGTTTTTTCCTTTTTTTCTTTTACAACATGGCTAATGTTGAAATGTTTATATGATTACACATGTATAACTTATAACATCAGATGTCTGCTATCTTGAGGAGGGGGATAGAAGGGAGTTAGAAAAAAATTCTAAATCAAAATCTTATGAAAAGGAATGTTGAAAACTTTATTTACATGTAATTATAAAAAAATAAAATATGATTTTTAAAGAGGGAGTAACTTAGGATAACTGGGTGGTATAGTGGTTTGAGCACCAGCCTTTGAATAAGGAGTATAGGAATTCATAATCCAGACTCAGACACTTACTGGCTGTCTGACTCTGGGTAAGTCATTCAACCCTGATTTTCTTTTGAGAAAAGGAATGAAGAAATTTTCCTACAAAATATCAACATATATGGGTTAAAGTTCAGGCTTACTTCATGTTAGTTTTGCTTCTGAGTTTGAACACTTTACAATAAACATAAGCAAAATTCTGACAGTGTAACTGCATCAATTTTTTGTGGTTATTTATACTCTAGTGCTTTCTTTCTAGAATTTAAGTAGAAACTCTTTAGCTACCATCTCCCTAGGTAGCATTCTTTTCTGTTGAATTATTGTTCTTATACTTAATATACTTTAATTTTGAGGATCATCTTTTTTTTTCTCTTCCAGTTTCACATGACTAGTTAACATCACAATGTCTCTACTTTCTAAAGGAATATGTAAATCACAGTTATTATTCCTTAATGGAATTTGGTATTGTAAATGTCAGCCTATTCTCAAAGTCTTCCTTTTTTGAATCCTAGGATGCCATCTCCCTGAAAATATTACATCCTCAGGAAAATTAGGTGCTAAAACACGCTGCACCTCCCAAAGTATTCTTTAAATGCTTTCTTTGCACTAACAGCCATGCATATAGCTTCAAAGAGCACATTTTCATTAACCAGTAGATGACAGGACCAAGTACTGGCTGGCTGTTATGAAGGTATTCATCACATATTGGGATGAAATCAAGTGCTATTTCATGGATGATGAATGCAGAAAATTTTGGGTCTTAAATATCAAGACTAAAAGTCCACAAAAATTGCAACATAAAAGGGATTGGCCCCTGCTGTTATGGCACACAACCCTCAACCCCAAACCTTCACTCAAAGAAGGTAGTGCTGCATTAAATGAAGTGGCTTAACTCTTATGAAATAGAAAAAAAAATCCATAGGAGGGAAATCTGTCATTATTCCACAATAAAAATGTTCATCTTGCATTATAAAAGAATTGCCACTTGAGAACCACTTTATGGCAAACCTGAAATAGGAAATGGTGCTTTGGTTTTTCACTAACATACTAGAAAACACAATCATGGGGTAAAGCATTACAAGAAAAATATCATTGTTCTATTAAGATATTGAATTCACACTAAGCATGTTTAGAAAAGCAGGACCACAGACAGTTCCTAGCATACTCCACTGAAACCAAAGTACAAAGCATTGGCAATAGCAGGAGTGGAAAATAAATAAGTATTTTACAGCTTTCAAAAGGGTCTTTTTTTCTTGTGTTTGTAGGACACATACTTACTCTGTAGGCAGTACAGACACACATTTCACTCTTCACAGATATCCCACATGCCAAAGACAGGCACTCAGCAGCCTAGGCCGTTTAAATTTTTCATCATATAATCTTTTGGGCTAAATCATCAAAGGCCCCTGGTAAAATGCCAGTATGATATTAAAAAAAAAGCTTTTCACAAAAATAACACATTATGATCTTTTAGCACTTTGAATTAAAATTATTATTTCAGATCAATCAGCCACCTAAAAACATGCTAAGGAGATACCATATAGGTTGCTGAAGATTTGAGGGCAGAGATTTAAGATGGTTTCAGAATCTTTATTTATTTCTGAGCTTTCCTTCCAGCTGGACTAGCTTATTTACCAATGTGACTCATCTGTTCCCAACTGTCCCTTGGAAAGACAGTTTTGGCTTCCTATCAGGAACAGGACTTTCTTCCATTTTAGTATATTTTTGTATTAAGCATAATATATCTTCTCTTGCGCTCCATATGGACAAACACTTTCATTCATTGTCTCGTCCTAATTCTTGGTTCTTCTCAACTATAGGACAATTTATTAACTGCTGCTCCAGTTTTTGACCCCATGTAATCTGTTTTTTCTATACTCATAATCCTCTTGTCTCTGGGTCTTCATCCCTCCCCCCCTAGATTTTGACCCATTATTTTGCTTTGACATCTAACTTCTGAATAAGTCAAGATTCTATGAATTATGGGTTTCTGTATTTTGTGATTGTTCCAGTCAAAAAGTACTGACACATCATAATAAGATAACCTCAAGGTATTGACTGTAGTCTTGAAAGGTTAAATGCTGAGGGGGAAAAAACACTAGTGTAGTAGATTAGAATGTTTAATAGTACTATTATTTATATAATAACTTAAGGTTGGCAAATGTCTCCTTTTATCATCACAATTTCCCTGGAGGTTGGATTTTATTTCTATCTTCATTTATAGATGAGGAAACCAAAGCTGAGAGACATTATGGGACCTTTCTATCATCACACAACTAATAAGTATCTGAGGATGGATTTGAACTCAGATCTTTCTTATTTGGGGTCCAGCACTAATCTATTTAACCACCAGCTACATACATAGGACCGGGGTAAAGAAATCTAGTCCTTAGCCTATACATCAAAGTCTATATTGAAGAAATCTGTATGGACTTGACTGTTTAGCAGAACTCTCTGAAATATGCATTTATGCTAGCAGAGAGGTCCACATTAGTGGTTGCTAAAATAGGTGCAGGATAAATCTTAATATCTTTTTTCTCCAGAGTAGCTCAACTTTAATTACTTTATGAATTCCTCTGGATAAAAAGGATCATGATGTTCTATTATGAGATGTTGTCACTCTCAGTATATTGTGACAGGAGTAATAAATAATAATAATAATAACAATAAGGAAGGAAGTGTACATTATGACAGTTCTACAAAATGATAACTATCATTTGCATAGTGTTTGAATGTTTCCAAGGTATTTTCACATATTTTCCCTTTTGACCCTCATAACAACCTTGTAATGTAGGCATCATTATTAATCTCTGTTTTATAAATGAGAAAAGTAAATTTAAATGAGGTTAAGTGACTTACCCACAGTCACACAGTTCTTGTCTGAAGTAAGAAGTAAGAACACAGGTTTTCCTTCCTACCACTCCATCCATGTTACCCAACAGCCTCAGACTGATAAAAAAAAAAGTCCACAGAGGGATCCAAACTACTTAGTACTCTAGTTTCCAGCTTATTGTTGCTGTCCCCTCTCAGACCCCTCATAACCCAAATTGACTTTTGAGCTTTGGGCCCATGATTACATCTTGAATTCTAATAGCTGGTTTCTACTTCATTCTTTGCTTGACGTTGGGCATATTATTTTGTTTTGACAGATGCATTCTTCATACCAATTTTCCAGGTCCATATTTTTGTACTGATGCCGGATGCAGATCTTTATCTTGAATATTAATGTTATTGCTTTTTTGTTTCTATTCTTCCTTATTGTCTTTCACTTCTATGTATTTGCATTTCCAATCAGCCACTGTTGATTCAAGTTTTTCAATTCTGCCAATTTGTTCTGCTAGTCAGATCATATAGTCTGCTTTCAAAATTCTTATTTCTTTTTTTAACCTTTTGAGAAGATTCTGTTGTATTCCATACTCTCTTATGAAACCACAGCATCCTTTGCCTCATCAGGTATTGGTTAAGTGTTATTTGGTTTGGAATAATTACTAACAGACACCTTGAATACTTAAAGTAATCTGGAGGACATATTCCCATCTATTATTTATATCTTCATGGTAATTTTTTTCTTTTGCTCAAAGTTTGTAGTGATTTTATTTTTCCTGAAATCTTTGTTTAGTCATTTTCCCTTAATAATCCTCTATAATTCACTTTCTAATTCCTTCCCACTTGGTAATAGTTACTACATGGACTAGACCTCAAAGTTATCTCAGCCTCTTCCCCTACCAGCGAATTCACATTTCCCTAGCCTCAGTCTCTGTCTCAAGTACCTTCCAGCAGTGGAGAGATAACTAGGCAAAGCTGGATGATAGTCTCCCTAAAGCTTACTTTAGTGCTATACATGATGGCATACTGCCCCAGTTCCTTCTGTTCTTCTGTCCTCTGGCTGAGTACTTTCATGCTACAGTTTCAGTCAAAACAAACCTCTGCCTTTTTATTTTCTGTGGCATAGGAAGGGGATTGTGGTAGAATTGAGTTCTACTGCAAGACTCAGGGGCAGCTTGTATAACCCTCCCAAAGCATGGTCATTGATGGGTTACGGGATGCTAATCAAGCATATCAGGGGCTAAACATGAATATTTTCTGTTATTAACTCATCAGATTTTTACCTCATTAAGGTTCTTTGAGTTTTATACTTTGGGGACAGGTGAAATTGCTTTATTTCATACATAGTTGCTATTTTGGACAGGTTTAAAAAGTTTGTGCAGATCAAAGAAAGTGTTTATACCTCTTTCTTATTGGTAGTATGACCCAAAAGTTTTGAATCTTGACTTTTATATGTCTTCAGCTTAAATTGTCCCCATTGACTGATTCCTAGTCTTTATTTCTACCCATACTATGTTTCAGTCTTGGCTTCGAGCCCTTTGCTGGGATTTACCCACAACCATAATGAGATAAAAGGAAAGTGTGACAGCTTGTGGCCCAATCCAAACACCAAGCCCAGTTGCAGTACAACAATGTGGTATCTGGACATTCATGATAGTCAATATGATGTATTTTGGTAGGGATCCATCACAGTTAGTGGTCTAGCAGAGTCCTATCAAAAAGTAAGGAGAATGATTGATGTAATGACCAACCATGATTCCAGAGGACTCATAATGAAATTTTTTTATCCATTTCTTGACAAATAACTGACGGACTGAAAACAACATAACATATTTTTAGAATGGTCAATATAGTAATTTGTTTGACTTGAATATGCATGAAGTTGAATTGAATTGAATATGCAATAAGGTTGTTGCTGTTGCATTTTTTTTTCCACAGCTGTGGTTATATGGGAGAAAGAGACTTATTTTTTTTTGTTAGTTGGAAACAAATACCAAAGACTTTAAAACTGCTTTAAAACAGAAGAAGATGTCAAGGGAAGACAAAAGGGTACAACTTGGGCTACTTCTCAACTTTTAGTAAGGTCAGTCTTCTTCTAGGATTGAATTTCAAAAATATATAAACAACAGTATAGGGTTTCTAATTGTCTTTTCCTGGAGAAAAATAGAATATTGGCAGAAATATGTAGATATGCTAGGCAGATCTGTTAAGAATGTAATATTTCCCATAGCAAAAGATAGGGTATAGGGGAGGGGTGGGGAATCTGCAGCCTCTAAGCCACACGTGACCATCCAGGTCATCAAGTGTGGACCTTTGATTGAATCCAAACTTCATAGAATAAATCTCCTTAATGAAAAAATTTGTGCTGCAAAACTTGACATCAGTCAAAAGGTCACACCCAAGGACCTAAGAAGGTCACATGTGACCTCTAAACCACAGGTTACCTACCTGTTTGTTTTTTTTTTTTGTAAAAATGTATTTAAAACAAGCAAGAAAAATATTTTTGGCTATAAGGATCAGTTCCTTCATTGTGTCAACTAATAACATGTAAATCATATTTCAAATGATTCCAAGTACCAACTTATAAAAGGATGTAATAAATCAGAAAACAAAGAGCAAAGATACTTTTTCTTTTCAATAAATGTATTTGCAATTCCATTGTTCATATAAAAAGCATAAATTTTTAAAAAGTTCATATATGTTTTTAAAAGTGCTATGGTTTCACAATTCATTGCAACTACATTCCAAAATGCTGTTTTGATGGTCCACAGTACATTATCCTTACATTTTCATTAAACTAAAGTCACTCTCATCACAACCTCCCTGGAGCTGTTATCTTCTGACAAGTCTTCATAGGGCCTCATTTGATTGAACATGTGTAACAGTACATAGCCACACTGAAATCTTGATGAGGTTAATTGTGTTGGGTGAACTATATATATATGGATGGATGGGTGGATGGATGGATGTATAGGGTTATGGAGAGGAAATCCATGATAAGGAAAATTTCAAGCTTAGAGTAAATGTTTCTTTTCATGGGAATAGGGCAGAGTAAGGATAGTAAAATTTCCATAAAAAGTTTGAAAATTTCATCTAGTAGCATCATTTTCATCTTTAACACTAAAACTAAAAAATAGTTCTTTCTACACCAGAAATTCTTTAACTTTTTTGTGTCTTGTATGTCTGTGTCAATCTGCTGAAGCCTATAGATCTTTTTTTAAGAATAATGTTTTATTTGGCCTAGGATAAAATGCATAGGATTACAAAGGAGACCAAATATATTAAAATATAGTTAAAATAACATTTACATATCACTGTATCTGTATCTATCGATCTATATTTGTATGAACAAACAATGCATGCAAATACATGTGAAGAAGTACATATATATATCCATATGTATATGTGTACATATGCATATGTATATGATAACTTCATAGACCCTCAAGTTAAGAAGCTCTGTTTTATTTACTCATACAGTGACCATTTGCAAAATCAAGCATGAGCAGCTTTCAAGAGAATGGTTGCTGTGAACAGCTTTAAGATTCTAATTACACAGCATACAGAACTCTCTATTTATTCAGCAGTAAATTAAAGCAAAACATTCACAGAAACAAAAGTACAGCATTCACAATGTTATAACATAACTTATCACTAAAGTGGCCACTTAGTTTTCACCAAAGTGGCCACATAGTTTTAAACAAAAAATATCATTCAGTAAGTCCTTAACTCAATCATCCTTAAGAAGCAAGCCTCCTTAAGGGACATAAAATACAAAGGTCAAAGTTCTTCACCCATAGATAACATTGTCTTAATCTCTCAGTCAAAAAAATTTTCTTTCTTCTTGATTGGAGATTAGTTTAGAATCATCCTTAACTCAATGACTCTTAAGAGGTACAAGGTACAGAATACATAATTCTCCCACCCCTAGGCCACAGTAAATCATGATCTTCTCCATAAGCATTAAGTACCCAAGAAGAGGTCTTTTCATCTTGACTCAAGGCTTGCTCTCAGATTCCTTGGTTCCTCTTCCATGGTCCCAGCTCCTGCCTGAAACTACCCAAATGTCACCTGGATTCAAAGGTAGGAAGCTCTTAGTTCCTTTTCCAGGTCCTTGTCCAGCTCCTCATCCAGTGCTTTGTCAAGTTCCTTTTTCACTTCCATATTCAAATTTATAATGTCTAGTCCACCTCAAGTCCTTTGCAGTTTCTGTTTCTGGGAAGATAAAGCTTGAAGAGCCACAATAAGAAGCATACACATTGCCAGCAACATCATCAATTGAGTTTCCTCCTCTGAAACCAACATGGATCCACCAACAATGTCTGAGAACTCAATTCACATCATCAGTATGGTCCCAGGACCTCTGAAAACCTCCTCCAGGATTTCTGTAAACGGACAACAAGAAAATCCTCTTTCAGGGCTTCCAGTAACATCCCAGTAGAAAGTATCACAAACAAAAATCAACACAGACAAAATAGACTAACAGAGTGCTGGCTTCCATAGCCATTTCCCTTATCAGTTCTGCAAGCACAAGTGTTATCTTCTCAGTTCTGCTCTTTGCCAGCTTGGACTTGTCCTTATTTGTGGTCATTAGCTCTTCCCTGTTCCACCCCTTCCTGTTGCATAAGCAAGTTCTTCCCACTGTGGAATTCATAAGTTCTGTTTTGTAACAAGGATTTGATATAATCATGGGCAAGGCTCAAAAGAAACTTGAACTGTAACAAGATGCTAAATAATTAAATAGCTGAAACAAGGCACTAAGTACTTCTTTGCTTTGCCTTACACCATTCTAATTCAGCATCATCTCTCAGTTGAACTGCTGCAATTGCCTCCTACAGCCATCCATTCCTCTACTACAAGCCACTCCAGCTCTGTTAATATAGGCCAATCTGCTGTTTATATGTCCTAGCTCTTTGTAGTGTCTGATGTCTCCATTAGACTTGTGGCTAAACTGAGCTTGTTCCTTCTATTCTGTGATGTTTCAGCTGGAAGAGATGATTTGCTGCTGGACCTGATGTAAATCACATAGCAAATTGTAACTACACTATATTGTAGGTATTCCTTCCCATGTTCTGTGGACTCTGAAAGGGGACATTCATTAGCTACAATTCAAGATTAAACAGGTTACTTTGCTACTGGGCTATGGATGCCAAAAATGACTAAGTAGCTTTCTCTTCTACTGGGAAGCTACTGTCATATTGTACCAGTCAAATTTTCCAGCTATTATTTAACTGTTCTCAAGATGTTGTGTCTCTGATGAGTAAGATGATCAGCAGATCCCCTTTGCTTGCTCTTCAATGGACAGTTACTGACTTTTTCCACCCTTAGCCACTTGCTAACAAAGGATATTTTCCTCCTTTCCACATAGAATGTTGACAAGCCTAGTGCCAACACAATATTCACAGCATGGACAGTGACCGTAGATATGCCAGCATAGTTCTCAATCACAAAATATAACAGACTTTTCATAGAGAAGATAAAAGCAAAGCATTTAATCAAATAACAGAAAGCCAAATCCATCATAATAGCAAATAAGTTAATATACCATAATACCACAGTCACACTATCCTTTTGCCTTCCCACAAACCAACAGGCACAAACCTAGATGCTTGTCTATCATTCTCTCTCTCCTACCCTCTAGCTACTCTGCTCCACCCTTCAGCAAACTCCTGCCACCAGAGGCTCTATGTGATTACATTTGGCCTATTAAGGGACTATTCAAATTCCCTTATGTTTATTAAGGAGCAGAGAAGATCTTCAAATTCCCATTACCATTATAGAGTGCTACAAAATTGTTTTGTTTTGTTTTTTCATCTAAGGCACCAATTACATTTAGAATCAGCTAAAGCTTCTTCCATTAGCAAAAATTAAAGGTTTTCAGAGTCTCATCTCTGACATTATTTATTACCTTATTCCTTGCTCAGAAATTTCCTCCCTCTATAATATGTTCCAACTTGTTTGAGTATAGCTAGTTTCTGTTCAGTCATTTTTGTGCTAAGTTCCTTATCTAATCTTATGTAGATAAGTAGCTAGAGATAACCAATTGTATGTAGTCTAAAGTATGGAGATAAGTTTAAAGTCTAACTCCTCTCCAGTAGTGAGTAAGGCTTTAAAGCTTCTTACTCTTCCAGTGTGAACAAGGTTTATATTGCATATAAAGGCCTTTTCCTTTATCTTTAGAATTTCCCTTCTTTTAGGTCTCATAAACACTTAAGTTTTGCTGAAGTCTCTGTCCCCCACACATAGCTTTCTCCCTTGTACTCCCTTTGATGCACTCAATAGTACAAAAATCCTGACTATTTCCTCTTTCCTGATAAGGAAATATTTATTCCCTATTCTGTACCTGTGCACTTTCTGTCTTCCATTTCTGTGTAGTCAGAGAATGCACAGAAATATCCAGCCTGCTTCTGGCCAATCATGCACATTCACCATTCAGCACTGTTTAGTCTTAGTGCTTTGAGATGATGAGAAAAATGTCTTGTTAGAGCCTGAGAGGGAAGAACTGGTCCAATGGGTCTCTAAAATTGAGTGACGGGTACTTTCTTCATACTTCTGTTTTAGTGTGTTTAGATCATGTCTGGATTGTTTGGTGCCAATTTTTGTGCTCCTAAGTGAGAAAAGAGTCAGGGGATGAACTTAAGGAATAGAAAAAAGTGAGAATAGATGGAAATATGTATAAAAGATAGATATCAAATTAAAAGGAGAAGCAGGGAGGAAGTGGAAAGTCAAAGAGATACAGATAAAAGGGGGCTGTCAAAGGAGAGTCAGTGGAGTAAAGAGCCATGAATCACAGAGAAGGAAAATGGAATAGAAAGAGAACCATGGGGGAATAAGCATAAGGAAAAGATGGGTAAATAATAAATGAGAAAGATTGTAGGCAGAGGAATGTGGAATATTAGTTCTATCATGTACCTCTAGTAAATTATAATGCTGAAATAAGAAAAAAAATTGGAATTTTTAGCAGTAATTTTCTTTTAAAATAAAGGAAGAAGGAAAGGTAGAAAGTTAAAATCAATAGAAGGTAGAAAAGAACTTTGCAAGAAGGGAATAATACTTCATGTCTTTGTCACCATTTTTCTAAGACTTTCCTGTATACCTGTAACAGGCATATTTAAAAATGCAAAACAATCTTCTTTCAGTAATTTCAAGATACTTAGCACTAAGGAGTCAGTTATCCACATTGTGGAAAGAAACTGGAAAAGAAGAATGTTAGATGATAAAAAGAGAATAAAATGGAGTGGGGAGTAAGAATGAAGACCTGAAGAATTACACTCAAATCAAAGAACTTAGGGGTTTTGTTACATATGTGTATAGGTATTTATGTCTGTATATGTTTGTACATATATGTAATATAATATTAAAAAAAAAGTATTTTATTTTTCTATTCACTTTTGGATAAATGCAGTCAAACTTTAACATTCACCCATTTAACTTTCCTCACTTCAAGCATTAGGGTGATTCTATTAACACTACTAACCTTGTTTTCATTTTTGCTTTGGCACATCCATGGTTATGCATGGTAGAGAAAAAAAGAAGAGGCACAATGTATGCAAGTTTATGAAATAACTGGTAATGTAGTAGGAGTTTCACTGGTCTTGTTCACCCTACCTTTTTAGAGTAAAGAGCTCCCTATGCATTGATTGCATATTTCTTTGTCTTTAAAACTCAACTTTTGTTCCAATTATGCCCTCAAAGCATAATGCAAATCCTTTGGACTTTAAGTTCAGCTGTGCAAAGTCAGTAATGTGATTTAGTGATTTTATCACTTTACAGAGTTGTTAGATAAACTTCAAGCCAGAATATCCTTAGCCACTGTTAACCTAATCCACAAGCTAGCTAGAGGCAGGGAGGCTGCTGATCCCATCATCCATTTCTTCTTCATTGTTAAACACTAACTCACCTCTCCTATGCTCCCATACTTTGAGACTGTTAAGGATCTCAAAGTATCCCTGAAGCATGCATTGCTAAGGGATTATTTTAAACTGGTGCACCTTTCACAATCTCAGTTGGAATCCACCAGCCATGAAGGACAGAGTGTCAAAGATGATGTTTAGGCCTTGCTAGCTTTAGTTTCTTCTGACATCAATGACTAAAGTCCCAGCAACCTCTCCACTGTCTTTCAGAAGAAAATCATGGTAAGGAGTTTTCAGCAACATAGTATACAAACAATACCCTCATACTATCACCTGACATAATGGAAAGTAAGATTCAAGTTAAAAAATACTTTAGTTTAAAGAATTTTATTTGCTGTATAGTATTTATGGTACAATAGATTTCATGCATTATGAAAAGTGAATACTGTCGGAAATCAGTTGTATTTTATGGAGATGTTAGCACAAAAGGTCACAGAATTCAAGAGAATTACTACTTAGAAAATGTTTTTCATGTTACCAATTTTATTTTGTGTACTGCATTTTATGGGTTATTTCATGGTTACTGTGTTAAGTAAAGTGTATATTATCAGAATTAATGTTTTGTTACATAGAATTGCATGCAAAAAAAGTGTATTTTCAGCAATCTCTATCAAAAAATTGCAGGGCTTTTTTATTGTTGCAGGGAATTAACCCTATCTTTGCCATAGGTCCAATGTATCAACATTTGCATTTTTTTTAATTTTTGCACCATTTTCTAGGAACATTACCCACTGAAAAGTTAAAGATTGACTGTATCAGAGACTTAGTATTTGGTGGAATTCTAATTTGTGATATATAAATCATAAGCAAAACTTGGCCAACCCCATTTTCTCGATCCTATTATCAATAACATCAATTGGCTCCTACATCATGTTTTCAAGAATAAGAACCATTTATGAAATTACAAGCTATACATGCCATTACAAAACAAATGTAATTTCATTCACTGTGGCCATGCCTCTCAGGTGGAAAACAGCTATTATAAACACATGGAAAGACTGTATGATAGATTAGAAGCAAACTAAGCAAATAGCTTATTAAAGCACAGCAAAAAAGGAGGAGGTATTTTGTAGACTGAAGCTGATTATTTAGATTAGGACTCTGACTTTGTATTTGCAAAAAAATATGATAGGATCTAAGGAATTTTATGCTTTTTAAAGAAAATACAGGTTTCGTTTAATTTATTGAAATATTAGTTAGAAAATAAGTTAGAAACAATAGCAATTTGGCAGGAGTATGAAAGATAATCTTTTTACTAAAACCATATTCCAAAAACTTCATCATGTACAGAGGTATTTGGGGTTTTCAAAGGCTGTTGTATATGTGTACAAACTCTGCCAAGTGCTACGAAGGTGTTTGAAGAAACTAGTATGGATTATTGTTTGAGGGCTATGTTAGCTATTCCCATTTCAGAGTTTGCCATAGAGTGATTAAGCTTTTCAACCATAGAAAGTTATTTTACTGGCCACTAAAACATGCAGGAAGTGTTACCTCTGTGAATGAGGGAGCATCACTTCCAGTTAATATCATAGATTCCAGAAATATCAAAGTAGAGCTATTACAAATGAAATGTACCCTAGGAAGTAGAATACAGAGAGCAGTCTGTCTACCCTTTCATCTACCCCTTTATTGATGGAATGGAAAGAGAAAATGATTAGAAGTGAAAAGCCCTGAGTTGTAGGCTAATTCTGCCCTCTTGTTGTGAAACCCAGGACAAGTTATTTAGCTTCATTTTTCATATTTATAAAATTACTATGTAATTTTGAATTTTATTTCCAACTCTAGATTGTAAAACTTTAAGGGTGAGCAATAGTACAACAGGCATTGAATAAAAATTTATATACATGAAAATTTCACTTTCCGCACTTTTCCATCCATCTTTTCTATGCCTCCCTCTCTCTCCTCCCATATATGTATACATATATGTATATACATATCCATGTGTATGTGTGCATGTGTAAGTAAAGACCCATTTCTCTCAACCTATTGTTTTTTGCTATCTTATTATGGGAGTATTAAAAAAAAAACCTTGAAATAACAGAATAGGCTTACAACAAATTGTATAGAAGCAACATAGTATAATGGGTGGAACATTGAAGTTAAAATCAGGAAGATTTTGATTCAAATATTAATTTACTGAGTCATTTAACCTCTTATACTCTCAGTCTTACATCCATAAAATGAGAGAATTGTATTCGATATTTCCAAAGGTCCCTTCAAGTTAAAATAGACATTGTCCTATCACCTCCTGCTTAACATTCTGTATGCATAACCTTTGAGACCATAGAATCACCTTAATGCCATGATGAACAACGTGAGTTTTTCTGCTCATTTGAAGCTTACATTCTTATCCCCAGAAATATGAGCTATAACAAATATAGTGTAGCAGAAAGAAAACTGGACTTATGTTAGAAGACCTAGGTTATAGGCAACTAAAGATTAGAGGAGTTAAAGTGATTTGGCTGAACTGACAGCAATTTAGAATGAGTTGGGTTTTTAAATTTCTAATTCTTTACTAGTCCCTCTTCACCATGGAATTGTACTTATATGTCATTTTGAGAGTATTAGGGAACTCCCTCATTTGCTATCCTGTCCCTTACCAGCCCAGACAGTAGTCAATCCATAATTCAGCAGAAAAATTCTAGAGAATTATCCCCCCCAAAACCAGAAATTAAGAGCCATAGAACTAGGATGTGTTAAAGGCAGAAGTTTTCAGCCTCGGTTTTCCTAGTTTTGAGTCTCACATTATCCATTATGTCATGATACTTCATGCAATTGAGTGGATGCAGGCCCTTTGCTTCCAAGATCACTTTTGTTTTCTTTTTGCAAGCATTTTTAATGTCCCCTCATATGAATATAATGAAGTAAAAAAAATAAAGTTTGAGAAGAAATATGTCAATAGAGGAATGCTATACTTATTATTTACTTGAATATCAATATTTATACTTAATGAACATTGAAAGTATGGAATGTATCTTCCTGAATCATCCCAGGGTCTTCCCTTCAAGCCATTCATCATTGATAGGATCATTGTCATTATAATTTTGGTGCAATTATCCAGTAATTTATTACATTGGATTTCATTTAAACATTATTGAAATGCAGAGTAAATACAAATTGGGTATGATAATTTGTTTCAGGATCTGGCTGATGAAATCCCTTGACGTCAACTCTAAATAATTTCCCTTCCCACATCCACAAGTTTACTGTTACCTGGTTATTGTGCCAGTAGTCACCAGATGGCACTAAAGAGAGAGAAAAAATAATTATAATTCCTCTAAGTGGTTGGCATCTGTGCTGTTCCATGCAATGCATGCAGCTGAATATCAATTCATCCCCACCCACTGGCCTCCATACAGACTCCTGGCTTTTGTGTAAACAAAATACCTATACCAGAGATAGCAGAAATGACAGCCTGTTTCAAATTTACAGGCACATTCTCAAGGATACATTGTAATGCAGAAGTTAGTTGAAACATATTTTATCAGATATGTAAAGAATAGTTCTGGAAAAGTGCCGGGGCATGATACTATAGATCAGGGACAATGGCTTTCTAGGAAATGTTTTTTAGTTGTTTTTCCATTTAGAACTTAACCACATTTATCTAAATCAAGTATCTCTTGTCTTGTGTCACCTCTCTCACAATTTTCCTTCCATTTTCTACATTGGCCCAACTCAACACATATTTTCACTGTTTCATCAAAATTCTTTGTGGCCTACTGTGTGTAACAAACTGCTAGGTTCTCTGTGAGGTGAAAAAGTACACAGTACTCATTCTACTGTACTACAGTTTAGAAGGGAAGAAGAATGTATATATACAAAAGTACAAGAAGTTCTAAGGAAAAAGTGATATAAGAATGAGGCACCTGGTGGTGCAAATGGGAGTACTGGGCCTGGAAAAGGGAAAATTTGAGTTCTAATTGGTCTCATATACATACCAGCTGTGTTACCCAGGGCAAGTCATTAAACCTCTTTTTGCCTCAGTTTTCTCAATTGTAAAATAAGGATAAGGACTTGTTCTCTTCCCCCATCAAATGCAAGAAGAGGTCAGATGAGAGCAGATACCTTTTAGATGTGATATTCAGAGGAAATTTTGTGTAGGCAAATATTTCAAGCATGGGTAGATGGTGGTGAATAGTAGGCAGTGATTTCTATCTGGAAGGAATTAGAAGCTCCACTTCCCATGCACAGATATACAAGGCAATGGAAAAATTCCTGAAAATGTATGTACAAGAAAAAGGATGGTACTTGCTAGTTTTGAGAAACGTGTTACTACATTTGACAAAAGTGATAAGACATTCAAGCAGTTTTCATTTTGCAGCAGTACTGGGAAAGGTTAGTGAACAGGGCCGTTCAACCATTCTCATTAACCCAGCCCCATACTCTACTTAGTTTACTGACTGATTGCTTAGATGGGTTTCCATATATAAAAATTGTCTCTGTTTAGAAAGTTACACAAAATGAATCTATAATTTTTCCCTCTGTTCCAAGCCCAGAGGCACAGACAAAATACCAGTTTCTAATCTTTCCTTCTCCAGGGATGCTCCTTTCAGTCATTACTCCCAGTCAGTAAAACCTCCTCAACAAATACCTGTGGTTAATACTAGCTATCATTACTGATGGATTAGAATACAAAATTAACGTTTAAAACAAAGAAAGGTAAAAAGGATTTTAAGAAGCAGACATTCTTCTTAGAATCCCACAAGAAAGTCCAAATTGAAAAAGGAGAGCCAGAATTACCGTCTTGGAGATCCACACAGGGGGAGAAGAATTCAGTGACTAGATTGATTCATAAAACCTGACTACTGGAGTTGTAGTAATCACTTCTTATTGCATCTGTCTCCATACTTCTGTTCTTCCAGATTGGTAGGGCTTCTGAGGCCTCCCCACCTTTTACTCCTTACATCTTCCTAGTGTCTCATTGAGATATGAGTTTCTTCTCCACATTGATACAGGGCTGGCAAGATAACTCCCTCGAAGGAACATCAGGGGCATAAATCAGCCAATGTCAAACTTCACTTTCACATTTGATCAGGGAAACTTCCCCATTCTTTATAAAGGATTAATAAGCACAGGCACATTTTTATACCTAATTGAAAATACTGACAACTTTTTTTCATTTGTTATCTCTTCCTTAGTTGTTATGATTATACAGACTGAGCTGGGGCAAGGGGAATTCAATTGATTGCGAATATTCCAGACCAATTCCTTCCACTATACTTCTAAGATTTAAGAAAAAAAACTCATGGTATCCTTGCCTATATATTTGAAAAGAATATTAGTTTTGGGACGGCTAGGTGGTGCAGTGAAGAGAGCTCCAGTTCTGGAGTCGGGAGGACCTGAGTTCAAATCCAGCCTCGGACACTTAACTCTTAGTAGCCATGTGACCTTGGGCAAGTCACAACCCCAATTGCCCTGCTCTCCCCCATACAAAAAGCAAAAAAAAATAAAATAAAATAAAAATAAAGAATACTATTTTTATGTAGTCCAATACCTCGTTTAAAAAAATTGAATTCAATTTGAAAAATATTTATCAAATGTTTATTACCAGTCTCTGTACCTAACATTAGAATAGAAGAACAAAAATGAAATATTTCCTAGTCTAATGGAGCTTACCTTCTGCTGGAGGAGAAAACTGATGTCCGCCAAAGTTAAATGATTTTCCCAATATCACACAAATAATACATAGCAGAAAAATATGTAATTACATATGTAATTAAGTTTCTTAATTACATATCCAACATCTCTATGAAAATAGTGTAAACAACCAATGCCAGGAAAGGTGTGGGGGCAGGGCAATAGTGTAAAGAAATCTGACATCACTGTCCTTTGTATTATTAATATTCTTATTAGTATTTTCTGCTGCTTGTGCAGAAGAAAGAACTAATGAGTTATTCTGAGGAAGAATATGTCTTCTCAATCACAAAGTATTTGGATAGGCTTTGAAAATATTCATTGCAGAAAAATTTCAGTACAATGAAGAATTTAGACAACCCCTTGATGTTCACTGTAATTTGATTTGATCTGTATTGAAAATCTGCTATGAGATTTTCCAGATTGAATTCTATCTAATCTGGAGCCTATGTTTTCTATAATCCCCTTAAAATTAATGATTCATGAGGTTACCCTTTTTACACACACACACACACACACACACACACACACACACACACACACTTCTTTTTTTTTTATTTTAACCATTAGTTGTAACTACCTGCATTATTATGAGGATTTTTTTTGTTCATATATTTATTTGTATTAAAAAAAAACAAAACATTTTGCTAATCCTGCTTTGTCATTATATGGCACAGTTATTTCTAGGTTTCTTCACTTTCATCCTGTATTTGACCTCAAGTCTACCTCTCTTTTGAATACTACTACCACCACCACAACCTCCGCTGCCTCCATCATCATCATTATCATTGAGCTTGGTGCCTCCCTATATCATTCAAGTTACAAGTGTGGTGGTCACTCATGGGCTCAATATCACTTTTAGTTAGCACAGAATTTTTGACCTCCTGTATTTCTAACATGAGCACTTTTGACCCTTCAGAGTTAGCCTAGATGCCCTCCAGTTTTCAAGTGTTCATAATACTGATGCCAACTTTAGTATAAGCTCTTGAATTGCTTTACTGTACTGCAGCTCAGAACTTCCAAATACCAGTGATCTATCAACCTGGGCATCCGTGGTACTAGGTACTGTATGCCACTATGCCAAGCCCTTATTACTATTGAGGGTGACTTCACCCATTCATTATTTAGAATTGTGATTGTGGTGCTATCCTTGACTCTTCATTCGTTCCTTGATATCCAATCAGTTACCACATCTTTTGATTTCTACATGTGATAGGACCAGAATTGCCCTGGTTTAGTTTCTTTTCTCCCATTCACACATGAGGAAGCTTTACCAAAAAGAGGACAAAGCTGCCCCTCCCACCCCGTGATTGGTTTTGACTTTTCTGATTCAGCTTCTTAGTGCTCTAAGGGAATAAAAAGTAACAGTCACATAGGTCCCTTAGAATTTGTGGAGTTGTTTAAGAACACATGAGTTAATATGTCTTTCACTATATCTTTCCTTGATAACCAGATGTAATTCTTTAGAGACAAGAGGAGCCAAGTCTACAGAAGTTAAATACTGCTGTATTCTTGTTGCATATCCTTTCTATGTGACAGCAAAAGGAACCTCCTTTTGTTAAATGCTCAATGACGTTAGAGAGTAAAATTTCATCTGAACATCAAATTTGAACCAAGAGAATGATTGTAGCAGAACTTTACCCCAGACACTTTGTCTATAGTATATTTAGCATATGTTCCCTTCTTTCCTTTCACAAAGCCACTGTTCAAGTACAAGCCACCATCATTTGTAATTGGACATTTGTCACTGGGATATTCAGGGAGGACTAGCACCTCTGGCAAGAGGGCTTGTCAAGCCCTTTGTAGGGCTGCTCACCCAACTTTGGTTTCCACCTACCTCCTCATCTGTGGGTCCAAGAAACTATAGCATGCCCAACAACCACACCCAGTAAAACCAAATTGGCAGAGGGGCTAAGCCGGGTTGAGGTCAACCAACAGGCCTCAAATCCATCAATTAGGGGATATCTACTTCATGTCATGACATAGGGTAAAAAAAGGTGTTTTGGGAGTACTTAAAGCTTGGGTAGACACTGAAGATGCCACGGTCATTCATTGCCTCCTGGTCTATCACAACTTTTCTTGTCCTACCACTTGACTTTGAATGTTACTTTATTCAGTATTTTTTTTACTTCCTTTACCAAGCTGCGGGCACTTTTTTCATGATTTTCTTGCATTACTCTTATTTCTCTTCCCATTTTCCCCCTCTGACCCTCTTTCTTGATTTTCTTGATTTTATTTTTTCCATTTTCTTTTCTTTTTTGTTTATTTTTAGTTTTCAACATTCATTTTCACAAGATTTTGAGTTAAAAATTGTCTCCCTGTCTTAATTCTACTCCCCACCCCAAAATAGCAAGCCTAATGAATATGCCTTTCCCCAATCTGCTATCTCTTATATATACCTCCCCCATCACCCCTCTAACTTTCTAGTAGGACAAGATGGATTTCTTTACCCCAGTGCCTGTGTATCTTATTTCCCAGTTGCATGTAAAAACATTTTTGTAACATTTGTTTTTAAAACTTTCATTTCCAGATTTTTTTCCTCCTTCCCTCCTTACCCACCCCCGCTGGGAAGATAAGTAATTCAATAAAGCTTGTACATGTGTAGTTACTCAAAATTTTGCCTTAGGGGATATATTGTAAAAGACTAAGTTTTTTTTTTTTGCAAATGTTGTTAGAGGTCTGGAAAGGGTGCCCTCTCTACAGCCACCGCAGACGCTGGCACAATGGCATTTTTCATCTCAGGACCCCACCCAAGACAGTGACTCAGATCCAAGAAGGTCAAAGCCAGATTGATTACCATCTGAATGGTAGCTTTGTCCCCCTACAATCTGCAGTCCAGGAGCTCCAGAGGCAGGCATGTGGCAGCAGTTCCAGTCACCACACCTCCACTACTTATTGCCCCAGGGTCAGGGGCTGAACCGTGGTCTCCCATCACCCAGTTCTAGCAGAGTTCCCCTCTGCCTTTCACTTTCTTTTTGGAATTTATGGTTTGAGAAGTCTGGAAACCACCACAGCTGCTGGTGATTCACTCTCCTGAAGTCTTCTCTGGCAGGTCTGGGTCTCTGTTTGGGGCCGCCCTGGGCTTAGTGAGGCTCACGAGGGACTGGGCCCAGCTCATGCAGGACTGAGGTTGTCTCCCAGCTTGGTGTGATAGACCCTCCCTGTCAGCCTGCCAGGCTGGCTTCAGCAGGAGATTTGTTTCTGTCTGTCATTTTGTGGGTTTTGTAACTCTAACATTTGTTTAGAGTCATATATTACAGGTATTGGAGGTGGTTGTGATAGGAGCTCATGGAATTTCCTGCTTCTACTCTGCCACCTTGGCCCATTACTTGATTTTAAAAATCCTTTTTGAGCTCTTCCATGTCCTCAGACCAATTAATATGCTTTCTTGGAGCCTTTGGAGGAAGGGATTTTGACTTCATTATCTTCTTCTGAGTATGTGTTTTGGTCTTCTTTGTCACCATAGTAACTTTCTATGATCAGAATTTTTTTTTTGTTATTTTTGTTTTGTTTTGGTTTTATTCAATTTCCAGACTATTTATTACCTTTTAACTCTATGCTAAAGTGAGATTTGTTTCTCAAGTGAAGGTGGCACAATCCCAAGGATTAGATTGTTTGTGCAGCTGTTTTCAGAGGTAATTCTGAGGACCTGCAAGTATTTAGCTCTACCAAGATGGTATGACCTTAGAGAGAGGTGTATTTACTACTCTCCTTTACAATGCACTAATGTGTGAGTGCCCACAAACACCCTTTTTAACCCTGGAACTGTGAGCAGGGTCCCTGTTCCCCTGTGACTGCAAGCTGTGATGCGCTAGTGATCCTCCTCTCACTTGGACTAAGACCCAGGCCTGTGACCCAGATTCAAGTAGAGGCAATGCAGCCAAGTCCTGCCTCTGGTGCCAGCAAAGGGACTCCTGTACATCTCCTTCTGACCCATTGTCCAATTTCTCTTACCATCTGTGGGCTAACAGGTCTGGAAAGAGCCACTGCTGCCACTGATTCAGTCACCCAAGACCTGCTCCTGTTTTCTGGAATTGAGTCTATGCTGGTACAGTCTGTACTAGAGTGTGCTCTCCTCTCACCCTGCTGGAACAGACCTTTGCTGCTTTCCTTCTGATGTGTTTTGGGCTAGAAAATTGCATCATTGTGTCTTTTAGTGGATTCTGTTGCTGAAAAATTTTAGTCATTATTTAAGGGTATTTGGAGGGTTTTGGCAGAGCTCTCAGGGGAGGTCTTGCCTTTATGCCACCATCTTGGCTCTGCCTCAAGCTCTCCCTTCTTTCCAAAACCTCTATCTCTAACTAGGGCACCATCAAACTCTGGATGACTCCAGATGAGTCAGACCATCAGCCTCAGTGTCATCAGCAACTCCTCACTCTCACTCACTCAGATTTTCCTGTTATTTCCAAATCATGTCATTTATACTTTCACACCACCCATTTCTGTCACCTTTTCATAAGTTACAAAACCACAACACTAGTTTAGACCCTCATTACGTCTCCCTTATACTATTGTAAAAGCCATCCAATCCATCTTCTTGCCTCAAGTCTCTCCGCCTTCTAATGTATCCTTCACTCACCTACCAAGGGGATTTTTCTAAAGTATATCTACCCACGTAGGCCCTCTGCTTAATAGTCTCAGTGACTCCAATTTTTTTTTCCTAACTTGAAATATGTGTTCTCTTCAGTCATTCATTTATTTGCTTTTTTATTTATTTATTTTCCATTAAAACTCTATGTAACTTGGTTTCTTCCTACTCTTCTACTTTTTTTATACTTTACTCTGCTCAATACATTCTATGTTCCAACACCATTGACCTATTTGAAGTTTCTGAAACATGATACTCTATCTTACATCTAATTTACTTGAAGTTTACTGTCCCCCATTCCCAGAATTTTCTACCCTATCACCTTTGTCTCTTAATTTTCCTTGCTTCCTTCTAGGCTGAGCTCAAATATTATCTTTTCTAGGAATGCTCCTCCAGTCTTCATCCCTCTCCCAACTGCTAATGCCTTACCTTCTAAAAATAGCTTCTATCAACTGTAAAACTGGAATCTACCTTGTTTATATGTGCAAAGCCAAGCATGAGCAGCTTTCCAGAGGAATGATGTTGCAAACAGATTCAAGCTTCTGATTACACATTATAGTGAACTCTCTATTCAGTAACAAATTAAGACAAAACATTCACAGAAATTAAAATACAGCATTCACAATGTTATGGCTTAACTTATCACTAAAGTGGTCACATAGTTTTCACCAAAGTGGTCATATAGTTTTATGCAAAAGATAACATTTATTCAGTAACACAATCATCTAGTAAGTCCTTACTTCAATCATCCTTAAGGAAGCAATGTGAAAATGTTTCCATGACTGCACATGTATGTCCTATATCAGACTGTTTGCTATCTTCAGGAGGAAGCAGGGAAAGGAGGGAAGGAGAAAAATATGGAATTCAAAATCTTATAAAAATGAAAGTTAAAAACAATCTTAACATGTGAGTGGAAAAAATAAAATACTATTTACAGAAAAAGTAAAGTCTTTGATAATAGTACTGTTATTTATTTTTAAATTTATTTACTGTTTGTTTACAACATTCAGTTCCACGAGTTTTTCAGTTCCAAATTTTCTCCCCCTCTCCCCCCATGGAGGTATGCAATGCTGTATAGGTTCTCTCTGTCTCTGTCTCTCTCTCTTCCCCACAAAAAGAACTGCTATAAATATTTTTGTACATATGAGTATTTTTCCTACTTCTATGGTATTGCAGAGTCAAAGGGTATATATATATATATTTTTTTTAATAGCCCTTTGGGCATAGTTCCAAATTGCTCTCCAGAATGGTTGTATCAGTTCACAACTCCACCAACAATGCATTAGTTTTCTAATTTTCCCATATCTTCTCCAGCATTTATCATTTTCCTGTTTTGTCACATTAGCCAATCTGATAGGTGTTATGTGGCATCTAAAACTTGTTTTGATTTTCATTTCTCTAATAAATAGTGATTTAGAGCTTTTTTCACAAGACTATAGATATCTTTAATTTCTTCCTCTGAAAACTGCCTGTTCATATCCTTTGACCATGTATCAATTGGGGAATGATTTGTAACCTTATAAATTTTACTCAGTTCTCTAGGGATTTTATTTTTGCCTCTGTTTGTATCCTTATTCTTAATACAATGCCAGGAACATAGTAAACAATTAATAAATACTTGTTCAATTAAGTAGACTTGACTAGTTCCAGCACTTTGCTGGTAATTATTTACCATCATGTTCTGAAAAAAAAACATACAAGATATATTCTTTTATGTTTATTCTAAATTATTATTCTTTTCTCTATCATTTTCTTTTATCTAGACAATCAACTAAATAAATAAGCCAAGCCCTGATTTGTGCAAGCCTACTGATTTTCCAGGAACAAATGCTCATACTGAAAATTTAGCAAGCAGCTCTCACAAGCTGGTTCAAGCTGACTTCAGCAAACCCCTGAATCTATCTCCCCAACCATTAAGTGAAGAGAAAGAAATGCTCCATGTTTCATCTTCTTTTGTCTATAGAGCAGATAACCACTATAGCTTGAGGACTAAATTTGGCCTGCTGCTTGCTTTTTTTTGTACCCCTCAAGCTAAGAATGGAGTTCATTTATTCTAGTTATATAAATTTTCCCCCAAGGACCACTTTTGCTGCAGCCCAAAATGTTTCAGTATGTTCTCTCATTTATTTCATTATCTTTAATAAATTATTGGTTGCTTCTAGTATTTGTTCTTCAGTCTGACTGTTTTTAGGATGAAGTTATTTAGTCTCATTTAAATTTAATTGTTTGTTCAGTGACCTTTTATTAACTAAAAATTTATGACATTTGGAGCCATAAAAGATGAGTTTGACATTTCCACTTTTCTGCATTTGTTTTTGAGGTATTTATGTCCTAATGGTTAATTTTTTGTAAATGTGGCATGTACAGCATATGCATGTGTATACTCCTTTCTATTCCCATTCTATAATCACCAGTGGTTTATTATATGTAACTTTTCTAAAAGGCAGTTCATATTTTTATTTGTCTAGATTTATTTGTATCTGAAATAGATACATTGAATTCTCTCAATATTGTAATTTTCTTGTTTATTTCTCCCAGCAACTACTTAATTTTTCATTTAATTTTTAAATACTATGACATCTTCTATATGTGTATGTGTTTTGTGTGTTTATGTGTTGGGGAGGCATTAACATTAATTCATTATCTATAATTTCTTTGGAGGCAGTGTATAAAGCCCTAGCCCTGGAGCTAGAAGAACCTAAGTGCAAACCTGACTTCACACAATTATGTACTGTATGACTTTGGGCAAGTAACTTAACCCTGTTTGTTTTAGCTCATCATCAGTAAAATGAGCTGAAGAAGGAAATGGCAAACCACTCTATTATCTTTGCCAAGAAAAAACAAATTAGGGTCCTGAAAAATAAGATATGACAAAAATGGTCCCTTTCATCAAAATGAAGCTTCTCTATCTCTTTCAGGTAACTTTAGCTTGCATTCCCTTGTCTGGAATCATTCTTTCTACCTCTACCTTTGGATTTTATCTGAGGCGTAATGTATTTTTTTTCCATATCTATTTTAAATATTTGGAACCTTTTTTGTTTTAAGTGTGTTCCTTGTAAACACTACTTTGTTGGATCCTGATTTATGATCTAGAGTGCTTCTATTTTCTGTTTATGAGTAAGTTAACTCCATTCACAGATATGCTCAATAATTATGTTTTTCCTTATATTCTATTCTTTGATATTTTTACTTATCTTTGCCACCATTTCTTAATAAAGTTGAGGATGGTGACTGAGGTATTTCCTCAGCACCACTGCTTTAAGTATGATGCAAACTACTTCTATACTGCCGGACCTCTTCTCTTTCCCTTGCCCAGATTTGCATCACAGATTGTGATCCTTTCCTTATTTTCTCTTTGTGATCTATCTTGTTGTTGTTGTTGAGCTGTCCATTCATGTCTATCTCTTTGTGACCCTATATTGAGTATTCTTAGCAATGATACTAGTGTTTTGCCATTTCCTTTTCCAGTGGATTAAGACAAACAGAAGTTAACAGACTTACAACACAAGTGACTGTGTGAGATTGGATTTTGAACCCTGGTCTTCCAGACTCTAGGCCTAGTGTTTTATTCACTCAGATACCTAGCTGCCTCTGATTTACCCTCTATCATTGAAATTTGTCTCTCTTTTTTTTGCTTTTTGGAGGAGGAAGGGCAGGGCAATTGGGGCTAAGTGACTTGCCCAAGGTCACCAGGCTAGTAAGTGTTATGTGTCTGAGGCCATATTTGTACTCAGGTCCTCCTGAGTCCAGGGCTGCTGCTCTATTCACTGAGCCACCTAGGCACCCCAGAATTTATTTTTCTTAAAAGGCAACCCTCGGGGAGGCCAGATGGCACAGTGAGTAAGAGCGCTGACCCTGGCGCTGGGAAACCTGGGATTGGTTCTGGCCTCAGATATTTGGCACGCACACAAAATAACTGGCCATGTAACCTTGAGCAAGTTACTTAACCCCAATTGCTTTAAAAGAAAGGCAACCATCCTTTAATATGTTCTTTTCATTGTCTCTTCTTCCCACACCCCCTTTCTTCTTGTTTCTTTGTAATGGAGCATGCATTTCTGCACCAAAAATGTTTTCGTGTATCCTTCCCTTCTTTGACCACTTCAGATGGAAGTTCAAGCATTGCACATCCACATTTCTTCCTCATTCTATTTGTATACCTCTCAATGATGTTTGATAATTTCTAGATATCTTTTCCTTCCCCCTACAATTGATTACTTTTCCTCTCTTTTTTCCTTTATTCTTTTAGAGTTATCAATACATAAGCTAACCATGCCCAGGCACACTGACTTATTAGAATCCCTCTATGATGAATGATGATAATGGGGTTGTTAGAAGACACATGTATGGGATCCCCATAATAAAATTTAAAAGTCCATTCTTGTTTATTACTTTTATGACTACTCACTTTTATCTGTGTGTCAACACTTCTGTTTTGATTTAAATTTTTCTTCTTTTCTCTGGTTTGTACTGTAGTAGTAGTAGTAGTAGTAGTAATAGTAGCAGCAGCAGAAGTAGTAGTAGGAGGAGGAGGAGGAAGAGGAGGAGAAGTAGTAGTAGTACTACTACTACTAGAAGACTCATTTTTGCTGGGGTAGCCTATTCTTAGTTGTATGCCCATATTTTTTTCTTTGTAGAACATTGCAAACTCTTTGCTCCTTTATAGTAGTAACAACTAAATCTCATGTGGTTCAAATTGGATCTTATTATTGCTTGAATTCTCTCTCTCTCACTCACTCTCTCTTTATCTCTCACTGTCTCTGTGACTCTGTCTCAGTCTTTCTCTCTCTGTCTCTGTCTGTCTGTCTCTTTCTCTCTCTCTCTCCAAGCAGTCCACTGATTCTTAAATTATATCCCCTCAATTTGTTTTTCAGGTCAATTGTTTTTGCTATGATGCACTTTGTATTTGCTTCTTTCTTTTGGTTTTTTGACTTCATTTAAACATTCTTTGAGGTCTTATTTAGTTATTGACTTCTATCTGGCAATTCAAATCATCAAATAGTCTTGCTTGGGTAAAGTTTTGTAATTACTGTGAAAAATTAAGTCTCCTTTCACTTTTTTTCTACATCATCTTTTTTATTCTTCCTTGTTTCAATTTAATTTTAATAAAAAATATTTTTGAATACAAGTAAAAACAAGTTTAAATTTTCTTTAAAAAAGAGTACTAAACTCTCTTCTTCCCTCCATAATGTTTCCCTCCATTGAGAAGAAAAACAATTTGATATAGGTTATTCATGTGCAGTCATGCAAAACATATTTCCACGTGAGTCATGTTGTGAAAGTAAACACAGACAAAAACACCAAGAAAAATAAAGAGTTTTTTAAAAGTTGCTTTGATCTGAATTCAACTCCATAAGATCTTTATTCTGAGGTGGACAGCGTTTTTCATCATAAGTCTTTTGGATTTGCCTGGGATCATTGTAATGCTGAGAATACTTAAATCATTTAGAAGTGATCATCACATAATATTGCTGTTACTGTGTACAGTGTTTTCCTGGTTCTGTTCTTTTCATTTGCCAACACTAAATGAAAGTGTTTTAAGATTTTTCTGGGATCACCTTGCTCATTATTTCTTATATCATAATAATGTTGCATCACAATCATAATAGAACTTGTTCAGACATTCCCCAGTTCATGGAAATTCCTCTAATTATAATTCTTTGCCACCCAAAAAGAACTACTATAAATGTTTTTTGCATAAATAGTTCATTTACCCTTTTTAAAATCTCTTTCTGATATAGACCTAGTAGTGGTAATCCTTGGCAAAAGGTTATACACAATTTTATAACTGTTTGGGCATCATTCCCAAATGATTCTCCAGAATAGTTGAATCACTGCACAACATCACAATAGTGCTTTAGTTTTCCTGTTTTTCCACACTCACTCTAAGATATCATTTTCCTTTTCTGTCCCATTAGAGCCAATCTGATAGGTTTGAGATGGTATATAAGAATTGTTTTAATTTGCATTTCTCTAAACAATAGTGATTTAGATCATTGTTTTTATATGACTATAGATAGTCTTGATTTTTTCATCTGAAAGTTGCTTCTACATATCCTTTGACCATTTATTATTTCAGGGAATGACTTGCATTCTTATACATTTGATTAACTTCTCTATATATTTGAGAAGTGTGACTTTTATCTGAGAAACTTGCTGTAATTTTTTTTCTTCCAGCTTTGTTTTCCTTCTAATCTTGGCTGCAATGATTTTGTTTGTTCAAAGTCTTTTAATTAAATATAATCAGAATTATAAATTTTACATCACATAATGTTCTCTGTTTCTCATTTGGTCATTCATAAATTCTTCACTTGTCCATAAATCTGATGGTTAAACTATTCCATACTTCTCTAATTTGCCTATGATATAACCCTCTTTATCTAAATCATACAATCCATTTTGATTTCTATTGATTTACTGGGTATTTCCCTCTTTCCTGCTCCCCCTCATTTGTCCTTCTCTCTCTGTCTCAGTCTGTCTCTGTCTCTGTCTCTCTCTTCTTTCATCTTGTCTGTCCTCAAAAGTGGTTTGTCTTGACCACTGCCTCCTGCAATATGCCATATCATCCATTCCTCCCCTTCTCTCTTCTTTAATCCCTCTCCCTTCCAAATTCTCTGCAGTGTAAGACAGATTTCTTTACACAACTGATTGCGTATGTCATTCCTTCTTTGAGTCAATTCCAATGAAAGTAAAGTTTAAGTAATTTTTGCCACCCCCAAACTTCCACTTCACTGAAAAAAAAATTCTTTCATATTTCTTTTAGGTGATGGAATTTATCCCCTTCTTCCCCTTTCTTCCTTCTCCCACTGAATCCCCTTTTTGCCCATTAATTTCATTTATTTGAATATCATACTATCGGAACTAACTCACTCTCATGTCTTCTGTATTTGTATACTACTTCTAAATACCCTAATAATGAGAAAATTCATAGGAGTTACAAGCATCTTCATCCTATGTAGGAATGTAAATAGCATAAGTTTTTGGAATCACTTGTGATCTGTCTTTTATATTTAACTTTTTATGCTTCTCATTTTTGTATTTATTTAGTATTTAAGTTTTCCACAGTTGCATGTAAATGTTTTTTAACATTTGTTTTTGAAACTTTGAGTTCTGGGGGTGGCTAGGTGGCACAGTGAATAGAGCACTGGCCATGGAGTCAAGAGAACCTGAGTTCAAATTCAGCCTCAGAAAATTAACAAAAAAACTAGTCATGTGACCTTGGGCAAGTCACTTAAGTGCAATTGCCCTACCTTCCTCCCCCCAAAAAGCAAAACAAACAAACAAAAAAACCTTTTGAGTTCAAAATGCTCTCTCTTCCTCCATCCTCTCCCCCATTGAGAAGGTAAGCAATTCCATATATGGCTATGTATATATAGTCACGCAAAACCTATCCATAATAGTCATGTTGTTAAAGAAAACAGATGAAAAACCTCAAGAAAAATAAAGTAAAAAATCACCTTCAATCTGTATACAGGATTCATCAGCTCCTTCTCTGGGGATGTATAGGATTTTTTATCCTAAGTCCTGCAGAGTTGTCATGGATTTTTGTATTGCTAAGAATAGCTAAGTCATTCATAGCTAATTATCTTACAATATTGCTGTTACTTTGTATCCAGTACATTTCATTTCTGGCCAACCCATACAAGTCATTCCATGTTTTTCTGAATCTTGCTCCTCATTTCTTACAGTACAATAATGTTCTATTATAATTATATGCTTGTTCAGCCATTCCCCAATTGATGTGCATCTCCTCAATTTCTAACTCTTTATCCCCAGAATTTAGCTGCTAAAAATATTTTTTCTAAACATAAGTCCTTTTCTTTTTTTTTTATCTCTTTTTACATACGGACCTAATAGTGGTATTGCTATGTCAAACGGTAAATATGGTTTTGTAGCCCTTTGGGCTTAGATCCAAATTGGTCTATGGAATGGTTTAGTCCATTCACAACTCTGACCACAATATATTAATGTCTCATTTTTCCCACATCACCTCCAGAATTTGTCACTTGTTTTTTTTCTGTCCTATTAGCCAATACAATAATTATGAGGTAGTACCCCAGAATTGTTTTAATTTACATTTCTCTAATCATTAATGAGTTGGATTTTTTTACATGGCTTTGGATGGCTTTAATTACTTCACCTGTAAACCGATCATATCTTTTGATCATTTTCAATTGGGGAATGGCTCTTATTTTTATAAATTCGACACAGTTGTCTATATGTTACAGAAATGAGACTTTTATCAGAAAAACTTCCTTCAATTTTTTTTCACAGTTACTATTACTAAATATATTTCCATTCATCCTATTCCCCCTACTCCATTAATTTTATTCTTTTTCCTTTCATCCTGTGCCTCCTCAAAAATGTTTTCCTTCTGACTACTCCTTCCTTCAATCTTTCCTTCCTTCTATCACCACCCTTTCTGTTACCCTCTTCCCCTTCTTATTTTCTGTAGGGTAAGATAGATTGTATACACCATTGCCTGTGTATCCCATTTCCCAGTTACATGCAAAAGCAATTTTTAACATTCATTTTTTAAACTTTGAGTTCCTAATTCTCCTCCTTCCTTGTTCTCCAATCTCCCTCATTGTGAAGGAAAGAAATTTGATGTAGGCTGCACTTGTGTGAAAAGCACTTCTAAAATAGTCATAATGTGAAAGACTAGCTATATTTCCCTTTATAGTGCACCCCATTTATTCAATTATCTCTTTTCAACCTGTTCTTCCTCAAAAGGGTTTGCTTCTGATTACCTCTTCCCAATCTGCTCTCCCTTCTATCACCACCCCATTCTCTTATGCAGTTCCACCCTACTTTCCTATACAGTAAGATTTCTATAACCAATTGAGTGTGTATGTTATTCCCTATTTGAGCCAATTCTAATGAAAATTAGGTTCACTCATTCCCTCTCACCTCCTCTCTCTTCCCTTCCACTGTAAAAGCTTTTTCTTGCCTCTTTTATGTGAAAGGATTTACCCCATTCTACCTTTCTCTTTCTCCCAATACATTCCTCTCTCATTCCTTAATACTATTTTTGTGGATGTCATCCCTTCATATTCAACTCATCCTGGACCCTCTGTCTATACATATTTCTTCTAATTACCTTAATTAGAAAGGTTAATTTAAAAATGGCTTATGAGTCACAAATATCATCTTTCCATATAGGAATTTAAACAGTTTAACTTTAATAAGTCCCTTACGGTTTCTTTTTCCTGTTTACCTTTTCATGCTTCTCTTAAGTCTTATATTTGGAAATTGAATTTTTTATTTAGCTCTAGTCTTTTCTCAAGAATGCATGAAATTCTTCTATCTCATTTAATATTTTTTCCCTCATGAATTACACTGAGATTTACTAGGTAGGTGATTATTGGTTGTAATACTTGTTCTTTTAACCTCAGGAATATCATATTCTAAGCCTTCCAATTCCTTAACATAGAAACTGCTCAATCTTGTGCTATTCTTATTGTGGTTCCACAATACTTGAATTATTTCTTTCTGACTGCTTGCAATATTTTCTCCTTGATCTGAAAATTCTGGAATTTGGCTATAATATTCCTAGGAGTTTTCACTTTGGGATGTCTTTCAAGAGCTGATTGGTGGATTATTTACATTTTTTAACCCTCTGGTTCTAGACCATTAGGGCAATTTTCCTTGATCATTTATTGAAAGACAATATCTAGGCTCTTTGTTTCATCATGGCTTTCAGGTAGCCCAATATATTTAAAATTATCTCACCTGGATCTATTATCCAGGTCTTTTGTTTTTCCTGTAAGGTATTTCACATTGTATTCTATTTTTTTTCTTTCTTTTGCTTCTCTTTTAATTCCTTGATTTTTCCTAGAGTCACTAGTTTCCATTTGATCCATTCTAATTTTTAAGTAATTATTTTCTTCAGTGAGCTTTTGTACATCCTTTTTCATTTGGCCAGTTTTGTTTTGTCTGAGATCAGGATAGTCACTTCTCCTTTTCTTGTATTTAGTTGAAGCATAATATGTTCTGCTCCAAAATTTTTACATTTACTCTGTGTATGTGTCTCTGCTTCATATACATTTCTTATAAATTACCTATTGCAGGAATCCAGTTTTTAATCCACTCTTCTCTCTGCTTCTGTCTTGTGGAGAGTTCATCTCATTCCCTTGCACAGTCATGCTAAATAATTGTATATTTCCTTCCATCCTATCATACCACATCCCTTTCATACTTATCTCACTCATTCCACTCTGTTCGTCCTCATCCTTCCAACCACCACCTACCTCAATCTGCCCTCCCTTCTATCAACCCCACCCTTTTCTCTGCTATTTCTTCCCTCCTTATATAAGCTCTTCTTTCCCTTTTCTTTCTTATTTCCCCTATTACTTCCCAGTACGGTAAGATAAATATGCTTATCCAGTGGCAAGTATGCATTATTCTTTCTTTGAGTCAAATTGGAGAGTAAGGTTCAAACAATATTCATCTCCTTTCTTCTTTCCCTTCAGTATAATGTCTTTTGTGCCTCTTCATATGATGTAATTTATCTTATTCTGCCTCTCCCTGTTCTCTTCTCTCAGTACAATCATTTTTTTCACAACTTAATTTCTTTCATGCCATTATATCGAGTCATCATCCTCTGTCTATATTTACTCTTTCTAACTGCCCTAATAGAGATATAGTCCTCAATATTTAGAATTATCATCTTCCCATGTAGGGATATAAACAGTTTAATCTTATTGAGTAGATTATTTTTAATAATTTCCTGCTTACCATTTTCTGATTCTCTTGAGTCTTGTATTTGAAGATCAAGTTTTCTGTACAGCTCTGGTGTTTTCATGAGGTATGATTGGAAGTCCCCAATTTTATTGAATATCCATCTTTGCCCCTGAAATACTATACTCAATTTTTCTAGGCAGTTGATTTTTGTTTGTGATCCAAGATCCTTTGCCTTCTACAATACCATATTCCAAGACTTTCAGTCCATTCATGTAGAAGCTGCCACATCTTGTGTAATCCTGACTGTGTTTCCTTTATAATTTCATGTTTTTTGCCTTTCTGTCCTCTTGAAGTATTTTATCCTTGTCCTGCTAATTCTGGAACTTAGATTCAATATTCCCAGGAGTCTTCATTTTGTTACCTCTTTCAGGAGGTGATTGGTATGTTTTTTCAATGACTATTTTACCCTCTGGTTTTAGGATCACAGCACAGTTTTCCTTAATAATTTCTTTGAAAGATGCTATCAGTTGTTTTCCCTACAAAGTTTTTTTTAATTATTTTTATTTTTTCATGCTTTTGAATTTGTTGTACTAATTTTTGATTTATCATAGTCATTAGCTTTCACTTGCTCAATTCCAATTTGTAAGGTATTATTTTCTTCAGTTAGTTTTTGTACTTCCTTCTCAGTGTGGCCAATTCTTCTTTTAAAGGAGTTGTTTTATTTTGTGGATTTTTACCCCCATTTGACCAATTCTATTTTTTAAGGAGTCATTTTCTTCTGTTATTTTTTTGTGATTTCTTTTCACTTTTTAAAATTAATTTTCCTACATACCTCTCATTTCTTTTCTCTATTCTTCTTCTACCTCTCTTATTTAATTTTAAACATCATTTTGAGCTCTCCAAAGAAGAATTTTGGGACTTTATACCAATTTGAAGCT
>NW_027187308.1:4340080-4356238 GCF_028583685.1 Petaurus breviceps papuanus | reverse complement strand
AATTCCTTCCCATCTTCACTCCCCACCTTCATTGAGAAGGCAATTGATTCAATAGAGGTTATACATGTGCAGAAATTCAAAACTTGCATAAGGATTGTTACTAAAGACTAACTCTATTCCCCTCAATCCTATCCCCCCCATTTATTTTATCTTCTATTTTGACCCTGTCCCTTTTAATAATTGTTTGCTTCCAACTACTCCCTCTGTCAATCTGCCCTCCTTCCTATTGTCCTCCCCCTTATCCCTTTACCTCTACTTTGCTGTAGGGTAAGATACCCAATTGAGTGCAAAAGATATTCTCTTCTTAAACCAAATCTGATGAGAATAAGGTTCACTCATTCCCTCTCAAGTTCCCCCTCTTCCCCTCCATTGTAAAAGCTTTTTCTTGCCCCTTTTATATTAGATAATTTACTTCCATTGTATATCTCCCTTTCTCCTTCTCCTATTATATTCCTCTCTCACCACTTAATTTTATTTTTTTAGATATCATCCCTTCATATTCAACTCACCCTGTGCCATTTATCTCTCTCTCTCTCTCTCTCTCTCTCTCTCTCTCTCTCTCTCTCTCTCTCTCTCTCTCTCTCTCTCTCTCTCTCATCTCTCTCTCTCTCTATCTGTCTGTCTGTCTGTCTGTCTTTCTGTCTGCCTGCCTGTTTGTCTGTCTGTCTGTCTGTCTATCTATCTATCTATCTATCTATCTATCTATCTATCTATCTATCTTCCCTCCAAATACCCTAATACTGAGAAAGGTCTCAGGAGTTACAAATATTATCTTTCCATATAGGAATATAAACAATTCAACTTTAATCAGGTCTTTATTGTTTCTCTTTTCTGTTTACATTTTCATGCTTCTCCTACTTCTTCTTTTTAAAAATCAAATTTTATATTCAGCACTTGTCTTTTCCTCAAGAATGCTTGAAAGTCTTTCCGGGGGTGGAGTCAAGATGGTAGAGTGGAAACAGGATCTCCTCGTGGCTCTGGCTCTCACCACCTCCAGTCCATGTAAAAGGGGAATCTAAAGAAACATTGCAGCTAAAGATCCAACAAAATAACAGAGAGAAGCTAACATCCTGCTGAGGATAGCCTGGCAGACCAGCAGTAATTGATTGGAGCAGTGGTCTGGGAGGGGAATCTAGCTCCACTCCAAGGTTTTAGCCCCAGGGAGGGCCTGATCAACAACCATCTAGAGGGACTCTAGATCACCAGCAGTTGTGGCCCTTTCCAGAATTATCAACACATAGATGCACAGGACAAAGTGAGAGATCAGGGCAGAGTGGACTTTGGGACCCAGTAAGTTTGAGTGCATCAGCTTTTGCCCCCAGGGCGAGAAGCCCCTAAGAGCTGCAGTGCAGCATGGCAACTTCAGCTCCTGGCCTGCAGAGTGTAGGGGGACTAAGGGACCAGTCTCAGGGGTAATTGCTCTTGCTTTAACCTGCTTGGATCTGGTTTGCAGTCTAGGGTGTATGTCCAGGGGTGTGTGACCAGCTTGCCAGAGCATGTGGAGGCTTCAGAGAGGGCACCCAACTAATACCTCTGGCAACTGAGAAAACCCCAGAGTTTGGTATGAAGCACTGTTGTCTGGTAGCAGAGTCCTACTGTGGCAAAAAAAAAAAAAAAAGCCCAAAATTCAAGTAATTGAGCGGCAACATGGCCAGGCAAAGGAAGCAAAGCAAACAGAAGAATTCAATATCAGACTCCTATTTTGGGGACAAAAAAGATCAAAGCATGGAACAGGAGGAATACAGTGAAGTGAGAACTCCTGTACCAAAAGCTTCAAAGGAATAAACAAGCTGGTTACAGGTCATAGAGGAACTTAAGAAGCAGATAAGAGAAGTAGAGGAAAAATTGGGAAGAGAAATGAGAATGATGCAAGAAAATTATGAAGTGAGAGTCAATAGCCTTAGTGAAGAAAATAACCCCTTAAAAAAAAAGACTAACTCAAATGGCAAAAGAGGCTCAAAAAGGCAGTGAGGAAAAAAAATGCCTCAAAAAGCCGAATTTGCCAGACGGAAAATGAACCTCAAAATATCACTGGGGAGAATCACTCCTTCAGAATTAGTTTGGAGCAAATGGAAGCTAATGACTTTATGAGAAATCAAGATTTTGTTAAACAGATCCAAACATGTGATAGAATAGTAGGCAATGTGAAATATCTCATTGGAAAAACCACTGACCTGGAAAACAGATCCAGGATAGATAATTTAAAAATTATTGGATTACCTGGACCCATGATCAAAGAAAGAACCTCTAAATCATCCTCCAAGAAATTCTCAAGGAAAACTGCCCCGATGTTTTAGGACCAGAGGGCAAAATAGAGGTTGAAAGAATCCACCAATCACCTCCTTGAAAAGATCCCAAGAAGAAAATTCCTAGGAATATTACATCCAGATTCCAAAATTCCCAGATCAAGGAGAGAATACTACAAGCAGGCAGCAAGAAACAATTTGAAAATTGTGGAAACACAATCAGGACAACTCAGTATCTGGAAGCTTCTACACTGAGGGATTGAAGGGCTTGGAATCTGATATTCCAGAGGTCAAAGGACCTGGGATTAAAATCAAGAATCACCTACCCAGCAAAACTGAGTACCATGTTTCAGGGGAAAATATGGTCATTCAGTGGAATAGAGGACTTTCAAGCATTCTTGATGAAAAAAATAACAGAGTTGCATAGAAAATTTGACATTCAGATATATAAAGCAAGAGAAGCATGAGAAGCTAAACAGGGAAAAGAAATCATAAGGAACTTATCAAAGCTTAATTCTTAACATTCCTACATGGAAAAATGATCATTGTAACTGGTGAAACTTTTATCAGTATGAAAATTGTTGAAGAGAGTAGAAATTATATGTATGTATGTATTTATGTATGTGTGTGTATGTGTGTGTATACACACACACACACCTATATATGTATGTATGTATGTATGTCTATACTGGAAGTTATATGGGTGTATGAATACATAGGTGAATATGTGTATATATATTTACAGGTATAGATAGATAGACGGCACAGGAGCAATTTAATAGGAAGGGATGATACTTAAAAAATGAAATTGATAGGTGAGAGAGGTATATAATGAGAGGAGATGGGGAGAAACAGAATGGGTCAAATTATCCCATATAGAAGGGGCAAGGGAAAATGGTTACAATGGAGGGGAAGAATAGGAATGCAAAAAGGAATGGGTCAACTTCATTCTTATTGAATTTGGCTTGGGAAGGGAATATGGCATACACACTAAATAGTGTATCTCACCTTACAGGAGAGTAGGGGGGAAGCGGATGAGAAGGAGGATGATGGAAGGGAGGGCAGGCTGCGGGGGAGGGATGTTGGAAGCACCCACTGTTGAAAAGGGGCGAGATCAAACAAGAGAATAGAACAAGTGGGAGGTGGGATAGGAAGGAGGTAAATATAGTCGTTCTTTTACAATATATCTACTATGTTAATGTTTTGCATTAGCTCCACATGTACAGCCTATACTGAACTGCTTCTCTTCTCAGTAAGGGTGGGTGACAAGTGAAAAAGGGAATAAATATGGAATTTAAAGTTTTAAAATCAAGTATTATATATATATATATATATATATATATATATATATATATATATATACCATTATGAATACTATTTTACATGTAATTAGGAAATAAGATATACAGGCACTGGGGCATAGAGATCCACCATGCCCTACTTGAAAATTTAAAGGGGGTATGGGAGAAGATATGGGAGAGAGCAGATTGGAGGAAGGGATATCCTGTGGGACTGGTATTTTGGGGTGGTGGGCAGGGGAAATTGGGGAGAAAATTTGTAACTCAAAATCTGGTGGAAATGAATGATGTAAATCAGAAGTTAATAAAGCATTTGAAAAATGAAAAAAAAAAGAATGCTTGAAAGTCCTCTATTTCACTGAATTTTGATTTTTCCCTCGATGTATTGTAATCAATTTTTCTTTGTAGTTGGTTGTTAATTAAGTTGCTTTTAATCCTAGCTCCTTTGATCTTGGGAAGATGATATTCGATACCTTCTAATACCTTAATGCAGATGTTGCTAGATCTTGTGTTATCCTGATTGTATTTCTCAATACTCAAATTGTTTCTTTCTGACAGCTTGTAATATTTTCTCCTTGACCTGGGAACTCTAGAATTTGGCTAAAATAATCCTAGAAATTTTCATTTTGGGATCTTATTCCAGAGGGTATTTGTGGATTCTTTCCATTTCTATTTTAACCTCTGTTTCTAGAATATCAAGGCAGTTTTCCTTGATAATTACTTGAAAGATGATGTTTAGTTGTTTTGTTTTTTTTTTTGCTCATGGCTTTCAGATTGTATAATATTTTTTTTGTGGGGGGAAGGCAGGGCAATTGGGGCTAATTGACTTGCCAAAAGTCATACAGCTAGTAAGCATCACGTCTCTGAGGCTGGATTTGAACTCAGGTTTCCCTCACTGAAGAACTGGTGCTCTATTCAATGTGCCACCTTGCTGACACAGTCCGCTAATTTTTTTTTTTTTAAAGCAATCGGGGTTAAGTAACTTGCTCAAGGTTACATGGACAGTTATTTCTGGGTGGGTGCTGAGGGTCTGAGCCAGGATTCAATCTCCAGGTCATCCCAACACTGGAGCCGGTGCTCTTACTTGCCGAGCCACCTGGCCGCCCCAGTCCACTAAATTTAAATGTTCTCCTGGATCTATTTTTCAGGTCAGTGTTTTTTCCCATGAGATATTTCACATCTTCTACTCATTTTTCATTCTTTTGATTTTATTTGATAACTTCTTCATTCCTCATAATGTCATTAGCTTCCAATTGCTCCATTTTATTTTATCTTTTGGTTTTTGGAAAGCAGTTGGGGTTGAGTGACTTGCCCAAGGTCACATGGCTAGTTTTTGAGTGAAGTGTCTGAGGCTGAATTTGAACTCAAGTCTTCCTGACTCCAGGGCCAGTGCTTTATTCACTTTGCCACCTAGCTGCCCTGCTCCATTATATTTTTTAAGGAATTGTTTTCTTTAGTGAGCTTTTGGACCTCCTTTTCTATTTTGTGAATTACGATTTTAAGGCATTCTTCTCATTGACTTTTTGGGTCTATTTGCCACTTGGGTTAGTCTATTTTTTAAGGTATTAGTTTCTTCAGTTTTTGGAAGAGGGTCTCCTTTAACCAGTTGTTAATTTATTTTAATGATTTTCTTTCATCGCTTTCTTTTCTCTTCCCAATTTTTCCTCTACTTCTCTTACTTGATTTTCAAAAATCCTTTTGAGCTCTTCCATGATCAGCAACAAATTCATAATTTTCTTGGAGGCTTTTGATGTAGGAGTTTCAACTTTATTGTCTTCTTCTAGGTGTATATTATGATCTTCTTTGTCACCAATGTAAGATTCTATAGTCTGAGCTGTATTTTTTTTTAATGATACTTGCTCATTTCCCCAGGCAAATGCTTTGCTTTCCCACTCTTTGTCATGTTAGAACTCTGCTTCTAGTGGGGGTGGGGCGGGGGGGGGGTTGATTTACATCCTTAATATTCAGTGGTTTTATGCAGTTGTTTTCAGAGTTATTTCTAGGGACAAGTAAATTTTCAGTTCTTCTAAGGTTGTATTATCAAAAGAGATTTGTTTACTCCTTTCCTTGCCTGTGCTCTGGTCTTTGAGTGACCAGCCTGTGACAGTTGTTATTTTATGAGCAATACAAAAGTCTTGTATCCAGTAGCAACAAAGTCTCCCCTTTAATCTCCTGGCTTAAAGCTGGTTCAAAGATCCAGTATGGGCTGAGGAGAAGATCTGTGTCCAAGAAATAAGGATTATGTCAAGGATTGGTCACAGGGGTGCCTTGGGCTAGTGGTCCATGACAAGGATTTAGCAATAGCCTTATAATGGGAACTGGTTAAGGAACAATATAGACAAGAAATTCTTACCCTGGAGTAGAGCAGGGGCTCAGATCTAGTACTCTCCCAAGATGAAATATACAATGTAACAACCATGGAATGAGGATGAGAATAAAGTAACCCTGTAGTTCATCAGTCTTATGGAACTTCCAACCAAGGAAAAGCCAAAAGAAGTGTTACAGTCACTTAAAGATCAGAGATGGATGTGGACTTGAGGCTCTGATCAAGGGGGTGGTACTCTGAATTTGCCTTGGATTAGATGACTTGGGGTTTATTGAATGCTTCTAGGTCCTCATATTAAGTTGTTCCTGAGATCATTGAATATGCAACACTGAATAGCCCAAGAAAGAAACAGCAGAACCAAAGTAGACATAAAACAGAAATATTTACAGCCCAGAAATTCAATCTAAATATGTTAAGAATCTGGTCCTAATGTAAAGTCTCAAGTTAGAAAGTAAGGCTGAAAGGATGAGTAAACAAAAAGAAAAAATAATCCCAACATAAAGAGTTTTATGGTGATAATGACCATCAAGACACAAACCAAAAGGAGTTGACTCCCAAACATTTATAAGGAAAGGGTGAAAGAAAAAAAAAAAACATTTTGTCAATAAATTCAAATGAAATTTTGAAGGGAATTAAGTAAAACTGATTTTTTTATTATTAATAAGTAAAAATAATTTTAGAGAAAAAAGAAGTGGAAAAGAAATAATTTATAGCAGGCCAGAACCAAAATAGCAGAGTAAACACAGGGACTCACCTAGACTCTCCCAAATTTCCCCACAAACAACATTAAAATAATTCCGCAAATGAATTCTGCAGCAGTAGCAGCACCAAGAAAAGTATTAGTTGAAACAATTTTTCATCCCAAGACAACTTAGAATGTTGGTAGGAAAGATCTTGATCACTGGGGTGAAAGTAGAGCACAGTCCAGTGCTTGCCTTGACCTGACAACTCAGAAACAGGGTGTGGCAACAATTGAATCCACAGTTATTGCTCCCCAAGCTCTCCTCACAGTTGTCAGATGACTTTCCAGAAGGAGGTTACAGGGGAGACTTTGATGGTACTTGGAGCAGGCTGCTGTTGAATTGCCCATATCTGCTTCTGAATATCAGTCCAAATTCCAAAGACAACTTAGAAGTTAAGTAGGAAAGGTCTGTCAGACTAAGTGAGAGAGGAGTGCAGTCCAGCCCTGCCCCCAGCACAGTCCAGCCCCAGCAAACTAACAACATGCCCTGGGAGTGACTGAATCAGCAGTGGCAGTGGCAGTGGCAGTGGCAGTGGAAGCAGCAGAGGCAGCAGCAGTGACTACTTCTGGATCTCTCAGACCACAGACAAGAAGGGGATTAAACAAATGATCAAATGGATATTACAGGGGCCTCTTTGCTAACATTGAGGCAGAACTCTACTGCTTTGTACATACTTGTATTTGGGTCACAGGCCTGGGTGCAGCCCTGGGACAAAAAATAGCCCTAATATATCAGAGCTTGTGGCAGCAGTGGAGTGGGGAACCTCCTCACAGTTCCAGTGCAGAAAAGAGTGCTTATGGTCACTCACAGACCAGAGCCAAGAGAGGAGTAAACACCTCTCCTTATATCATACCACCTTGGAAGAATTGAAATCTTACAATTACTTAGAAGTATCACTGAAAAGAGCTGCACAATACCACTGAAGCTTGGGACATCACACCCTCTACACTGGAAGCAGAGCCCTGCCTTAACAAAGAGTTAAAAAGTCAAGTAATAGGCTGGAAAAAATGAGCAAAAAAATGGAAAAATAAAACCTCAGATGATAGAAACTTGCTATGATGAAAAGGAAGATCAAAACATACACTCAAAATAAGACAACAAAGTCAAAGCTCCTACATCCAAAGCCTCCAAGAAAAATATGAATTGGTGGTAATTTATGGTAAAGGGATTTTGAATATCAAGTAAGAGAAGTAGTGGAAAAATTGGGGAAGAGGGGAAGAAGTGAGAAGGCATAAGTGAAACAAAAATATTATGAAAAACAATGCAACAATTTGGTAAAGAGACCCAAGAATACTGAAGAAAATAACACCTTAAAACTAGATTAAACCAAATGGTAAAAGAGATCCAAAATCTTAATGAGGAGAAAAAGGCCTTAGAAATCATAATTGACCAAATGGCAAAAGTGGCCCAAAAGCTCAGTGCAGAAAATAATTCCTTAACAATTGGACTGAAGAAAATAGAAGCTAATGACTACGCGAAATCACAAAATTATGAAACAGAACCAAATGAATAAAAAAAGAAGACAATGAGAAATATCTATTCGAAAAACAACAAACCTGGAAAATAGGTCCAGGAAATATAATTTAAATTATTAGACAACATGAAAGGCATGATCAAAAAAGAGCTACATGTTTTTATTAGTTATGCTATAAAAAAAAGACCGATAAAACCCCACCAAAAAAAAATCAAGGAGGTTTGAAAAGTATGCTTCAAAATGTATAAAGAATCCATCAGTTCCTTCTCGGGGGATGGAAGACATTTTTGATCCGAGGTCCTTCAGAGTTGTCATGGATTGTTGCATTGCTGAGAAAAGCGAAGTCATTCACAGCTGATCATATTACAATATTTCTATTACTTTGTACCTGTTACATTTCACATTGCATCAACCCATGTAAAACTTTTTTTTTCCTGAGAGTATCTTGTTTATCATTTCTTATAGTGCAATGTTATTCAATCAAAATCACATATCACAACTTATCAGCCCTTCCCCAATTGATTTGCATCCCCTCAATTTCCAATTCTTTACCCCCAGAAAAGAGCTACTCTAAATATTTTCATATATATAGGTCCTTTTCATTTTTATTCTTTATCCCTTTTGAGATACAGACCCAGAATTGGTATTTCAATGTCAAAGGACATGCATGATTTTGTAGCCCTTTGGAAATAGTTAAAAAATGCTCTATATAATGGTTTAGTCAATTCACAACTCTGATCATAGTATATTAATGCCTCATTTTTTTCTCATATCCCCTCCAACATTTGTCATTTACTTTTTCTATCCTATTATCTAATCTAAAAGATATGAGGTAATAATTTAGGATTGTTTTAACTTGTATTTCTCCAATCAATGGTGAGCTGGAATATATTTTAATATGGCTATAAACAGTTTTAATTACTTCATCTGGAAACTGATTATATCTTTTGATCATTTATCAGTTGGGGAATAGCTCTTGTTTTTATAAAATTGACACAGTTCTCTATATTTCATTGAAATGAGGCCTTTATCAGAGAAATTTGCTTCAGTTTTTTCAGTTGCTATTGCTCAATGTATTTCCCTCCATCCAATACTACCTACCTATTCTCTTTCTGCTTTCATCCTGTACCTCATAAAAAGTGTTTTGCTTCTGATTACTCCTTCCCCTATTCTGCCCTCACTTTTACCACCCACCTTCTCTTATTCCCATCTTCTTCTATTTTTCCTGTAGGGTAAGATAAATTTCTATACCCCCATCATCTGTGTATCTTATTTCCCAGTTACATATAAAACAGTTTTTAACATTAATTTTTATAACTTTGAGTTCCAAATTCTTACCCTTCCTCCTTCCTGCCCATACTCATCGAGAAGGCATGCAATTCAATATAATTTATAGATGTGTACTCATGCAAAACAAGTCATGGTGTTTTCCTTCACAGTGTTCCTCCACAAAAATGTTTGCTTCTGATTATCTCCCTCCCCCAATCGTTTGTGCCTTCTATTACCCACTCCTTTTATCTCCTCAAACTTACTTTCCTATAGGTAAGATAGATTTCCGCACACAATTGCATGTACATGTTATTCCCTCTATAAGCCAATTCTGATAAGATTAATGTTAACTCATTCCCTCTCACTTCCCCCCTCTTCCCCTGTACTATAAAAGCTTTTTTCTTGCCTCTTTTATATGAATGAATTTACCCCATTATACCTACTGCTTTCTCTTTCTCCCAGTATATTTGTCTCTCACCCCTTAACTTTATTTTTATATATCATCCCTTCATATTAAACTCACCCTGGGCCCTCTGTCTATAAATGTTCCCTCCATCTACACTAAAAATGAGAAGGATCTCATGAGTTACAAACATCATCTTTCCATGTTTGTAAAAACTTCAATTTTTATAAATTTCTTATGATTTCTGTTTCCTGTTTACCATTTCAAACTTGTCTTGAGTCAATTTTTCTATTTAGCTCTGGTCTTTTCTCAATAATGTATGAAATTCTTCTGTGTCATTAAAAGTCATTTTCCCCCTCATTGATTACACTCAGTTTTCCTGCGTAGGTGATTCGTGTTTCTAATCCTAACTCTTTTGACCTCTGGAATACATTCCAAGCCTCCCAATTCCTTAATGTAGAAGCTGTTTAATCACTTTGATCTCAGCCTCCTCCCCTCTTACTAGATCTCCTCATCTCCTACTTCCCTGTCAGATAATAGAGATTTCTGTTCAATTGATATGTATATGTTTATCAACTGATATATCAAGTGATGTGTGTATGATTCCTTCTTTGAGACAATACTGATGAGAGTAATGTTCAAGTGATGCTTGTCAACCACCCTCCCACCTTCCCATCCATTGTAATAGTTCTTTACCACCTCATTATGTGAAATAAATTATGCTATTCTACCTCTTTCTTCCTTCTGCACCATATGATCCTCTTGTCTTCCCTTAAATTTTATGTCACTCCCTCAGAGTGACCCTATTCCTGTACCCTCTGTCTATGTATATTCTTTCTAGCTGTACACTTAGTGATAGCTAATTAGATTAGATAGCTGTTGTGCAGCGAATAAGAGTGAGCTGAAACCTGGGTTCAAGGAAAATTTAGGTGTGGATTTATTGATCAAGCATGTAACTACCTGGAGTATAAACTCAAATCAGGCAGCCCCAAATTGGGGCACACACAGTGCTTATAAAGGCTAAAACCACCAAAAAATACAGTTGGGAAGGAGAGCTAGCATGAGCAATGATATACAGAAGCCAAGAATTGCCATTGGTTAGATCTATAGCTCAGGGCTAATTTTTGGAATATGGCACAAGGGTAAAGGGGTGCAAATTTTCCTGGAACAAGGGGGTCCCTCCCAGAACAAGTTGGAGGGTACAGGGTGGAGTGTCATTGGGTAATGGGGACCGACTAGGGGTCATGTTCTGAGTAAAGGGTGTGGGGACCCTGCTTGGTGAGCAGGAACAGAATAGGGTGGTCTCTTCTTAAGATAAACTTGTGCCATAACCCCGGGACTATGCCTTGGGCAATACCCAAGACTATGCCTTAAGCTATTTCAAGCTATCACAGGGTATAGGATAGAGACAAAGACAAACATATAAAGGGACTTAATGGGGGACTTCAAATCAGGAGATGGGTTATTTGGATTTTGGCACAACACTCCCCACTTCTTTTCAGTAGAGAGTCAAACCATTGACTAAAATCTGGGTTATACATGAATACAACACAAAGAATAACATAGAACAAAAAGTAAACTAAGAAAATTTCCATGGTAGTAAACCAGAATAATAGATAAAATTAGTATATGGGGGTTCAGAGTAAACACAAACAAAAAGACCAAATACAAACACTATTAAAAACAACAAAAGAACAAACACACACATAGATCTGAAAAATAAAAGCTCAGCGTCCATTTGGCCACAATGTAGAGGGTTGGAATTAGAACCATATTTGTAACTCCAGCAGGGTTGAATTATTCCAGGAAAGGAGCTGTCTCCATAAAGGCCTGATCCAGGCTCTTGGGAAAGCTGCCTGCATCTGATGTCATCTCAGATCTCATGGCTCAGATGAGGGGTAATTTTTAGATGACTAGAGTTCATGCGTACAAGCTGGCACAGCCAGCCATATCTGATAAGAGTTCTTAGTAACAGATGATTTAAACAGTAAAAACAAATAATTTGGCTGTCTTAGCCACTCAGGGCTAGGCTCAAGGAATACAATAAGGTGTTCTTTTACAATGTTTCAGTGAAGACATGATTACATTAAGTCAGGCGCACAATTTTACAAAGTAACAGTAGTTTTATCCTTACCACACTCTTATGCAATCCTAAAGCTAAAATTCAAACCTCTGATTTTACTTTTAAACATACTCAAAGCTTAAAATTACATGAGAGAATTTGTTAAAGCCAAATTTTTAAACATCAATATTTAAATTGAGACAAATTATCTAAATCTGATTTAATTGTAAAGAAATTATATAAATCTGATTCTATTGCACTTTTTAAACTTCAAGTTAGGCAGCTATTTTATTCAAGAAATCAACAGATTCATTGTTATACTGTTTTGATTATTGAAAATTGTGACCAAGAAAGGGACAAAAGTATAGTTCCCTAACTTTAGAATGTCATTTCCAGCAAGATGTATACCAAACTGCAATCTGCAGTGAGCCAAGTTTGAAATTTGCCAGGTGCTTGTGGGTAAATTGAGTCAGGAGAATCCTACCTCAGCACATACTGAACTGTTGTTCCCTCAACCTTCCTTTGCACATGTATCCTGTGTCCTACAGTGTCTGGCACCATGGAGCCAGGGCTCAGGTAACTTTTCTTAATATTTAAACCTGGAGTCAGACTCAAAGAAACAGCCAATTAATAGTCCCATTAAATCTTAAGTAAAATCTTCAATAATTAAGTAAAAATATGCTTATGAACTTACATTTGTTGAGGAACATCTTAATTTTTGTTCATAAAGAAATTAAATATTTCATCAGAATTACAATTGATTGTTCTAACTGATTTGTAATTACTTTCCAAATTTCCCTTTCTCATTATATCTATGTTATCTCTGATTGAATCCTAACAATTAATTCAGTCAATTATATTAATTTTTGAAATGCCTTTTTGTAACTTCCTTATACTCTCTCTCAACATACTTAACCACCTAAAACTGATATCAACTAGCTGGAAACAGGAGGGGCTTGGATAAAACCCATTTGTCCCCAAACCTTCTTATCTGCTTTGTTCAGCTTTCCAAAAATAGACTTTCACAAATTATCACCAAGGCATTTCAAAACATCTTTTCTAAAAGTATTTCTTTCCTTAAAGACAGTTTAAATTTATCCTGGTGTTAAGAGGAATAATCACCAAACATTTATGAAATTAAAATCAGTTTGAAAGCTTAAAATTGTATCTTCCTTTTCACTCAATGTCTCTAAAATGTCTCTAATTTAATTACTTCAATCAATTGTATTAATACCCAATTGTTCTTTCATTACTTTAAATTTCCAAACTGGGATTCAAGCATAGGCACAGTCACCCAAGTAACCCAAGCACAGGCACTCAGAAAGCCACCCCATCCTTCCTCACTTAAACAGATGGGACCTAAAATAATTTAGGATAAGGGATGAATGTCTCAGCTTCCCAAACTGCTTCATGCTGAGGGAGGACATAGAGCTGTTTATACTTCATAGGGTCCAACCATTTAAAGGGATGGGTCTGGGTGGTTATGGGACAAAAAAGTAGAAAGAAAATCAAGATGAAGGTTTGAACAGTCTTAGCTTTAGAGGGTACTTGAAGGGCTCTGATTTCTGTTCCAGGGGTGGAGTGGATTTCACTGGACTGTAATGTAGCCAGGATGGAATGGAGTTGACATTCACTGTAGATGGGGTGATCAGGATGATATTACAAGCCACTTAGGCTTGAACCCAAAGCTGTATGTTCCCCAATCAGAATGAAATCACCAGGCAGGAAGTGATGGAGAGGCTCAGAGATCAGGACTGGCAGGGCCTCTCTGGATGGATGTATGGAGTGAAGACTGTATGTGCTGTAGGCCCTGTAAAAAATTAATGATGGAAGTATTAGTAAAATTGAACTGCATTTCTTCTCTGATTATGGAGAGGATGGGTGGAGGATGACCAAAAAATATTTCAAAAGGGTTTAAACCAAGTTTATTTTAGGTATAGGTGAAAACTGTTTAAATTATCTTAAGCAACTAGCATAACTTTCTGCATATGTTCTAATTGTAGATGGAAAACAACATTAGATTTTCCAGTATGTTAACATCATATCTGGCTCACAATGGTCACTCAATTTCTTACAGTATAAGAAGATTTTAAAATTTAGAGATACTATAATAACACAAGGGCATTATGACATTAACACACAAAAAATATTAATAGATAATTGGGCTTACCAAGTGCAGAGCCTTGTCTCCTTTCCCCACAGTTGCAGAGCCTGTTTGTGGACCCAGGTATTTGAAAGGAAAAAGGCTCCCCTGCATGCCTAGAGGTGTGGGCTTCAGGGTGCCGAGGGGCCAAGGCTATTGCCAGTGAGGCCCCTGATATAGCTGATATGCTCTTAATCTAATCTGGTGAGAAAGGCTTTAAGAGGATTTGCTCAAATGTTTTTAGCTGTTGCAATTTGTACTCCCATAAATTTCACTTATGTGTCCACTCCTTTCCCTTTTTGTCTCTCAGCATTCAAAATTTGGCCAGAATTTGAGAATTCAGAGAGAGGTATTTATTTTTCTTTTGTAGTATAGTGCCTAATTTAGAAGCATCTGTAATATAAGAGAAATGGCCTCTCTCATAGAATGTAAGAGAAACTGCCTCTCCCATAACACAAATAACACAACTACTTACATTATCATACATTCTATTTCTTACTTCCTCTTTCTTTAGACACCCCAGTCCACCTGGTGAAGAGGGGAGCAAAAAGAGAAAGAGGAAGTTCCATTTCAACCACACTGTCAGAAATACACAGACACAAACTCTATAGACATAGACACAGACTCTACATAAAGACACAAAAGCACTTACTTTAAGTAGAGCAACACAAAACAAAATTCAAGTATGAAATACTTTCCTTTCTATGTAAAAACAAAAAGAACAAGAACAGAGGATAGACACCAGAAGTGGGATGCTACCAGGAGTCCCAAGAATTATGGAGCCACCGTTTTGTACACTGCAGTGTACCAGTGAGCAGGCCTGATGATCAACACTCTGCCACATTTTGCCCCACCTCTTCCACCCACAGATTCAGAGAAAGAAAATGAAATCACAGAAAGGAAGGAGTAAATAAAAAGAAAGACACTCACTGACACTCACAGACACTTACCTCTGGAGGATTTTTAAGATCCACTGTGAGCCCAATAAAGGCAGGTCAGAGTCAGACAAGTAGGCTAATTGTGGTGCATTTCAAACTCTAGAGCCCTGGAAACCATCCAGGTGCCAGCTACCTTGGATATTGGAATTGTCAGAGATGCCTACTGGCTGAGGCTGATAGGTTAGTCAAGCCAAGGTCTCGAAGGGGGTGGTCTAGGGCAACAAAGGGTCTTTGAGGACCCCCAGGATCTCACTGGGCCCTCCAAAAATATTGTGCAGAGAATAAGAGGAAACTGAGACCTGGGTTCAAGGTAAATTTAGGTGTGGATTTATTGATCTAGCATGTAACTACCTAGAATATAAACTCAAATCAGCCAGCCCCAAATTGTGGCACACACAGTGCTTATAAAGGCTAAAACCACAAAAAACATAATTGGGAATGAGAGCTAGAATGAGCAATGATGTACAGAAGCCAAGAATTTCCATTGGTTAGATCTTTAACTCAGGGCTAATTTTGGGAATATGGTGCAAGGGTACAAGGGTGTAACTGTTCTTGGAACAAAGGGGTCCCTCCCAGAACAGGGTGTATGGTAAAAGGTGGAGGGTACAGGGTGGAGGGTCATTGGATAATGGGGACAAGTTAGGGGTGATGTTCCAGCTAAAGGGTGTGGGGACCCTGCTTGGTCAGCAGGAACAGAACAGGGTGGTCTCTTCTTAAGATAAACTTGTGCCATAACCCCAGGACTATGCCTTGGGCAATACCCAAGGCTATGACTTAAGCTATTTCAAGCTATGACAGGGTATAGGATAGAGACAACGACACACATATAAAGGTGCTTAATGGTGGGCTTCAAATCAGGAGATGGGTAATTTGGGTTTGGGCATAACAATACAATTTTTAAGAATTAAAAGCATCATCTTCCCACATAGGGATGTTAATATATTTAAGTTCTATTGATTCTCTTATTTTTTCTTTTCCTTTTTGTAATAGTGATGGAATTTAAAGATCCTCCTGTATTGTTTGGTTTTAGTGTTGTGTGTTAAAACCCAGAGCTTGTGAATCCCACTTGTGGGATGGACTTGTTGGCATGAAAAGAGAGGGCTGAACTGGGAGGAGCTGGTGCCATGGATATAGAAAGGCACAAGCAGAGGAAGAGAGGCAGAAGAACTTTTGGAAGCAGCATTGTGGAGGCAGAGAGGCAGCATTGGGGAGTCAGAAAGAGAGAGAGAGAGAGAGAGAGAGAGAGAGAGAGAGAG
>NW_027187308.1:4288683-4339039 GCF_028583685.1 Petaurus breviceps papuanus | reverse complement strand
CCTTCTCCTGGCTCAGAGAATGTAACAACCTTATTGACCCACTGGCCAATCAAAAAGTATCTACTGAAAAACAAGCCTCCCTCCCCAGGCTTCTGGTGCACTTTAGCCTAGGGGCAGGGAAGATCTTTAAAATTTACATTCGCATTACACTTGCCTGGGGCAAGATGAAGAAAAGACCTCTCTTTGGGTTGTATCTCAGAGGTAGATGGTGTTTATGCCCTCTACTACCCCTTTTGAGAAGGTGCTTGGGGTTAACTAATGATAATTGTAATTCAGTTGTGATCCAGGAGTAAACTTTTGACTTTTTTGTGCTCTGTGACTGACCAAATGAATGTACTTTGTTTATGATTGGAAACTAATGTCCATTTGAGAAGAGGAACTGTGTGATTGACTAAATAGATGTATTTCCCAGGGGTGGAGTAGTATTTGGAAGAGGGACTTTGTGAGTGACTAAGTGAATGTACTTTCCGTGGGTGGAGTAGTACTTGCAAATTATTGAATTACACTTGGTGAATGCTGTATTTTGGTTTTCTCTGTTCTTGATTTGACCGTGAATAAAATGGAGAGCTGCTATGCTGGTATTTTGAACCTTGGAAGTTGCCTTTGCTTGACATTACATCTTTTTACCTGCATATGTTTCTATTTGGTCTTGATATTGGAGGTCAACTTTTTTATTTAGTTCTAACTTTCTCCTTATGAAGACTTGAGTTCCTTCCATTTCATTTAATGACATTTTTTCCCTTGATATCTTATGTTTAATTTTCCAATTAAATGATTCTTAATTGTAGTCCTAGCTCCTTTGCCGTCCAGAACATCATGCGTCATGGCCTCTCAGTCTTTAATGTTATAGCTACCAAGTCCTGTTTAATCCTGATTGTGACTCTCTGTTATTTTAATCGTTTCATTGTTTCTTCATCACAACTTGCAGCATTTTTTCCTTGCTCTAATAGTTCTGAATCTTGACTATTATTTTCCTTGTAGTCTTTATTTTGGGATCTCTTTCATGAGGTGATCAGTAGATTATTTCAGTGTTGCTCTCTGGTTCCAGGATATCAAGAAAGTTTTCTTGGATAATTTCTAGAAAGATGTACAGGTGCTTCTTTCGATTGTTATATCTTGAAAGATGTCTAGTGATTCTCCTATTGTCTCTCCAGGGTGTATTTTCCAGGTCAGCTGTTTTTCTGAAGAGGTATTTTACACTTCCTTCCATTTTTGCATTATTTTGAATTTATTTGGTTGATCCTCAATGTCTCTTAGATATATTTTTCCACTTGCCCAATTATAACTTTTAAGAACCTTTTTCCTCAATTAGCTTTTGTACTTTCTTTTCCATTTGGCCCACTTTACTCTTGAAAGAGTTTGCTTCAGTGTATTTTTGTATCTCTTTTTCCATCTGACCAATTCTACATTTTAGGCAGTTTTCCAAGCTGTTGATTCTTTTTTTTTTTTAAATATAATTTACTTTCATTACTCATTTCTTTTCCAATTTTATTCTACTTCTCATATTATGTTAATCTCCTTTTTGATTCTTTCCATGAGTTCCTCCAGGGTTTAAGTCCATTTACCATTTTTCTTTGGGGTTTTGCCCATAGAATTTTTGACATTGTTGTCTTCTTCTGAGTTTGTATCTTAGTTTTCCCTTGTCATAACAATAACTTTCTAAGGTCAGAATTGTTGTTGTTGTTGTTTTTCTCATCTAAATTGGGGGGGGGTGCATTCCTTTCTTTTTGATTTGAGTTCTGCACCTGGGATGGAAGGGACCCTGTCTCATCCTTCTTGTGCAAGTGGCTGCATACCCTGGCTGTTTCCCTGGTGTGGGCTGGTGTGTTCCCGAGGTATCTGGTGTACCCTCATGTCTGGTGCATTGTTTTAAGGTTCAGTGGGTGCTGGCTTGCCCTGCTGAAGGTTGGAGCAATCAAAAGCTTACCTGGTGCTGAGCTTTATTCCTAGTGATGGTGTCTGGCATGTGCTGAAGCTCACTGGGTTGTATTCACATTTCCTTCAGAGCTACTTTGCAGTACTTAGAGGTCTGACTCCTCTATGATGTCTGTTTGCCTGTGTGTGTACTGAAGCACATGATGGTTCTCCAAGCTGAGTCTTCACTTAACATTGAATATTTGTTACATGATATTTGATTTTTTCTTCCTTTTTTTTTAAATGGGGTTGTGTGGGAGGAAAAACAGATTTCTGTTCCTTAAAAGAAAGAGAGAGAGATGGGGATTGATACAGATGTGAAATATTTTATACACTTTCAGATAAGGGATTTCTTATTAATTATATTTAGCTATTTTACCATTTTACGAGAGACCTCTCATGAACTGAGCATAATTTATAAATGGATGTAGCTAACATAAGAAAATAAATATTAATAAAGCTTAAAGTTATGAAAAACCAAGCATGTGAAAAATATTCTCAAAGTCACTTATAATAAAAATGCAGTTCAAAAGATCCATGAGATTTCACCTTACTCTCAGCAAATTGGCAAAGATGACTAAGAATGGGAATAGTCAATGTTAGAGGGATTGTGAACATATGGGCACATTAAAGTATTTTTCATGGAGCTGTGAATTGGTACAATCATTTTGGAAAACAATTTGGAATTATGCAAAGAAAGTAACTAAAAATGTTATTCAATTTGCGTCTGATATTCAAATGCTAGGCATGCAATCCAAAGAGGTAAATGACAAATCTAGAGTTACCATACAGACTGGAATGTTTATAGCAGCTTTTAAAAAAAATAAAGCAAGCAAACAAACAAACCAAACTGATGAAAATAAATTAGATCCCCATTTATCAGAAAATGGATAAACAGACAGTGGTATGTGAATATGATGGATTATTACTGTGCTGCAAGAAATAATGTACATCAAGGTATGTATGGGAATACATATAAACTGATGCCAAGGAAAATAAATAGAATTAAGAAAACAATATATACAAGACTTAAAATGATGTAAATGTAAGCAACAACAACAAAACAGTCGAATCTTAGTGCTTTGAAATTATAATGAGACAACTTATACTTGAATAGGAAATCTGAGAAGACCTCAACCACATTATTTTGAACAAGCAAGGGGCTGTGTGTGTGTGTGTGTGTGTGTGTGTGTGTGTGTAATACTTCATATAATGTCATACTATTCTTTTAGATGTTGTTATATGGTTTCTTTTTCTGTCTCTGTCTCCCTACCTCCCCTCTTTATTATTAAAAGTAACACACTCAGGTTAGGGTTGGGGAGGAATACAGTGGATAATAGAGATAACAAATCAAATTTCTCACTGATTTTTGCTATAAAGAGAGAACTTCTCCCAGAAAATTAAGTTGTTGAATATTTCAAATTCTAGGTTACTGTTTTATTGTTTCTATGTCCTGCTTATCTATTTTCTTGCACTAAATCACTTTTTTATAATTAATTCCTAATAGTTTCATACTACTCCAGCAATATAATATTATTCCGTGTCTGGCCATGATTTATTTCCTTCATTTGTATTTTTTCTCATTATATTCTCTGGTATTTAAGACCTATTGTTTCTCCAGATGAATTTTTCAAATGCATTATTTAGTTCTATAAAGTATGCTCTTGGTAATGTGAATGAAATCACTTAAAAAACAGTTATTAAGTTCCTATTTGCTATGATCTATTTGGTATGAGTAATAAAAGGAAAAACATAATAGAGTTCCTGCCTCAAGGAGATTACTTCTACTAAAACAATCCAAATATGTATGTATATAAACACATATATACAAACATGTATATATGTATTATGCATAATGTATATTATGTGAGTATATTATGCATACATGCAATAAATGCAATAACAAATGATGACTCTGGAGGAAAGAATGAGGCTGATGAATGCATAGTCCTGACTCACTTAAACTCAATTCACTTTCAAGTTAAGACATCACTTTCATGATGTCATTGGTCTTCTTCAAGGACAAAAGATGAACAGCATAGCACTTGTGTGGACCCAATCTGCTAGTTCAAATCAGGAAATGCTATTATTATTTTTCCTCCTCTTCCTCCTCCTTCTTCAATTCACACATGTGCTTCTTGCTTCCCTCTCCATTTGACATATTTTACCATAACATGTGGTTCTTTTGCACAAAGGAACATACTTTTTTTCTTTTAAGATATCTTGTGGTTTGGAGGCAATTTTTAAGAATTATCTATTATTATTATTATTGTTATCATAATATTTTTAAAAGTTGGGACAATTTACCTTTTGTTCTCCAGTCTTTTCATTTATGATTTCTTGAAATATAGCTCTGAAAAAAAACAGGTTTTATGTAAGTCCATTGTGATTCAAAGCTACTCAACTATGCTTTTAAACCCAAACCACTTTGGCTTTCATTGAATAGCTCATAATATATCTCAGCCTAAGTGGTTGTTACTCCTTGTTTGGATTTTTCTGGCTTACAGTGAGTGCAAGTAAGCAATTATGTTCTCTTCTGGCCAAAAACTCTGAGGGTCTTCCCTTCATGCATTGATAGTTTTCTGATAATAAACTAGGCTATCATTTGTCTCAATTCTTACCTAGTCCTTATCTGGGCATTGCCACAGACAAACCGATACTTGGGAAAGACATTAATTTAGAAATGCTAAGGTCATCCACTGCATCCTGAGTCATTGCCAGTCATCTTGACTTTTGTCTTGCCACTGAACTCTGATGGCTCTAGAGGAAAGAGGGAGGCTGATTGCTTCATTCAGATCTACCTCACTTAAATCCAATTCACTTTCAAGTCAAGACATAAGACTCACAATGTCATTGATCCTCTTTGAGAACAAAGGACAAACAACAACAAACAATAGCAAAGTCCTCTAATATATAGACTTCATGCCCAAACCAAAGAAAGACAAAGCATAGGAAGGAAACTAAGGTCTTAACATATTTATTAGCAAAATTGGTTCATGGCTGTCTCTTTGGTTTTCTATCCCATTTTGGGGGGTATCAAACTATATTTGATTCATAAAATAATACTTGAGTACTTTTTTTCTATTACTGAGAATAATTACCATAGCAAGGTCATTAAATGCTTTAAATGTATGATGGAAAACTGGAGTAAATCTGTTTAGCCTATATGTGGTATCCTTAGGAAATGATTTTTTTGATTATTGAGTTTTGTTGATTTGTTTTACATACATACATACAGATAGGTAGATAGATATCTCCCTTTATTTCTCTATTCTGCCTAAATGTATATTTTATTGTTGTTTCTGATAAATCTCTTCTTTTCCTCTCTGTTGAGAATTTGTTTGCTCATTTTTAATTTTAGTAATTAGTTTTTTTCTTATTTCTCTTTCTTGATCATGAATGAGATTATTTTCAGAAAATTCCTTATAAGTCAAAGAGTATGTAAATGTGGACAATTAAAAGGTGTTTAGTTTTACATGTCTTTTAAAAAAGATTCTTAGTATTCATTTTAACTTTTATATTCTTTATCTTTAATATTTTCTTTTTTCTCCAATTATCAAAAATTCTTTATTTGTGCTTCTTAAAGATTTATTTTTAAGTCTTTTTAATTAAATGCTCAGTTAGTACTCTCCCAATTTTTTCTCTTAAATTCTGATTTATTTTATATTTTTTTGTTTAATGTGATTAAGATGTGTTTATTCTTCATTTTTTTAATATTATGCATGGTTCTACCATGAAGTAGAACATTTTTTTTGTAAATATACTATAGGATTGTCAGAAATATATGTATTCTTTAACATTTCCACTCAGAAATTGCCAATAGGGCAGATAATTTAAGAAGAATCAGATTAGCTAATATTTTCTTTTTATTTTTCTTTCTGTTACATTTATTCATCTCTGAAAATAAATATTAAAATTTTTATGCTGCTTTATAAACTATCAATAATATTTTTTCTTTTCCCCAACTTCATATTTTAGATTTTATATGCGATTATTTGAAAACATACATACATGCATACACAAGTGATTTCTAGGTTGTCTTCAATTATCAATTTGTCCTACTTGATATAATACATTTTAAATGCTGCATCATCTGAAAGCATGATTTTAACCAGTATATTTTTTAGAGGAGAGGCAGTTTTCTAAAACAAAATATCTTGGTATATTTCTTAATTTTTCATCTGTGTATGTCTATGTGTTTTAATTATATTTTTCATATTTAGCAAATTGTTGAGTTTTGTTTTTATATGTTATCTGAAAAAAGTTCCCTGCCCATTAAATTTCCTTTGAAAATTTAATTTTCATTTAGTTTTCTATTTTTAATTTTGTTTTATCACATTAAATAGAATATATGTACATATTCATATCTATCTAGCAATCAACCTGTCTATCTATCTACCTACATACCTCTCTATTCATCTATCTCTTTATTTTGGAAGTTGCATTGGAATTGCAAAGGAGGCAGAAAGGAAAGGAGATCACCCTAATGTTATTAGGGTATGCAAAATAAACCACAGAATATAAGTGTTTATTTGAAAGAATTGGAATTGCCTTTTTTTTTATTCTTTGTCTCTCTATCTCTGTTTCTCTCTGTCTCTCTCTCCATCTCCCTGTGTCTCTCTCCCTCTCTCTCTCGCCCCTCTCTCCCTCTCTGTCTCTCTCTCTGTCTCTTTCTCTCTGTCTGTCTGTCTCTGTCTCTGTCTCTCTCTCTCTGTTTCTCTCTTTCTGTCTCTCTGTTTTTCTCCAGATTTTCCTAGATTAGAAAAAATGCATTCCACTTAATCCATCTTTCCCTATACTCAATAAAATTATTTCTTTTATTCTATTTTGATTATTTTATCCATATTTATAAAATGTTGTTTTCCTTCCAGCACCATTTTTACTCCTTTCTTCCTTTCTCTCTTCCCAAGTTTCCCAAGAAGTCATTAAAAAAAGAAAGGCTTCTAATACAACAAAATACTGATAGCTATTTTATTATTAGTATTATCATCATCATAATTGTGTTAGCAAAGAACTAGAAACAATGCAATTTTTCATCAATTTTTGGGTGTTTAAACAAATTGTGGTGCATCTCTCTACTGTAAAATTATTGTACTGTAAGAAATGATAAATATAGAGAAGCATGTATATATACAAACATATACAAACTGATACAAAGTAACCAGAATAGGAAAAAAATACACACAATGACTATAATGATGCTAATGGAAAAAAAAAAATATGAAACGATCTCAGTGGAAAGCTCTTAAATTAAAAAAATAAATAAATAAATATTTGCTGCTAACAAGAGCCAAGGCATCTTTCTCTATATTTGCAGAGAACAGGAAAGCCCCTTGGGTTGGGGTAAAACAAGTAAAATTCTTATGTTCACAATAGGAATCTAAAGGGGTCAGGGATACTCTGTATGATTATTAAGAAGCCTCAGGGTTAAAACTAGTCTACATAAATAACTTTGGTGCTGGTCAATGGGTTACATCATGGAATTTCATACACATATTGTAGGAGAAAGAAGAATGAAACATGAGTGACTCCTTTTCTTACATAACTTAAAGTCTAATAAGTTGACTCTTTGTCCTTCCAAACATAAAATTTCCTTCCTGTTCACTTTTTCTCATACCACTTAGAATAGGATTATTACTCCCTTTGAAATATGATCTATTCTTCAAGAATAGTTCTTTCAGGAAGTCATCCCTGACTACCCATAATGGTAATGGGAATTGAAGATCTTCCCTGCCCACACAGAGTCCAAAAAGAGAAGTTTAATTAGGGAAGGCTTGCTTTTCAGGAAGGCCCACCCCTTTTGTTACTTTATAATTAGGCAGTGGATCATGAGGTTTGTGATGCCCTCTGGTTCTAAGGAAGGGTATATAAACTTTGAGGTCAGATTTTTGCTTTGGGGCTCACTCATTGGAAGAATGTTCCTGTGATTTTGCTATACGAGACTCCCAGTACCTGTTAATGATCTCCCCAGCTTTGAAAACCCAGATGTTGGTGCTTCTTTCTCTGGTAACTATATGTATAGCTTTGGTCAGACAGCTAGAAAGCCTGTCTGTTGATTTTTGTCATTTTCTCTGTACTTTTTCTGCTTGTAATTACTGTTTGTATTTTCTATGAAATTCAGGGTGCTGACTTTTCCCCAGAACTAAGTGAATATATGTGTGTGTGTTCATACATATGTGTGTATTCATACATACTTATATATGTATGTATATGTGTGTATACAAAATTAAAGTAAGATTGTTGACCCCTTTAAAGTTGTTTTCCTTTAGAAAAGCAAATTAAAGAACCTATCCTTGCAGCCATCCTGGGTATGGTGCTTGTTCTTACACTACCTCAGCTAATAGTATTGTCTCAAGCCTCTATATTTCCATCCCACTTATTAAAACATAAATTGCCTATTCATTTACCTTCTATTATCTATTGCTCTTTTGTGAGCATATGTTTCATCTTCGCAACTGGACTCTAAGGTCCTCAAGGAGAAAGTCTATGTACTATGACAATTTGTATTCCTGATATTATTTTACAGAGTAGGTATTTCACATTTGTGTTTTATGATGAATTCCTGAGCATTGTTAATCACCTTGATATGATTACAATTTAGTTTTATTTTTACTGTAACTTAACTAAGTTTGTATTTGTAACATTTACCATTCAGCAAGAAACAGCCACTCCACCCCCTACGCTAAACATACCCCACATAGTTAAATAGTTTGTAGCTTCATAAAATCTTACCACTGATTTTTCAGAATAATCAAACTCAATTTTTAGTTTGAATACTGTTTTCTTGGTCCATGAGTTCTACATTTTATGCCAGCATATATTTTGAATAGTGAGTATTACATTATTTTTAACATCACAAGCTGTGATAATTCTAGACTATGAGTATTAGATTAAAATTCTGTATAAAAATCTTCTCTTGATATTAAAAAAGTAGTTCCCACTTTTCTCCTAGGAAGTTACTTAAATTATACTGAGCATGAAAAATTTACTTTCTCTTTAGTTACATTTTGTTTTATCTCATGTCCTAGAAGTTAGATTTGCATATTAATTCATAAATGAATGAGTATAACAGTTAATGAGACATTTAAAATTAAATGGGCAGATTTGTTGTCACTTAAAAGGATGGATAGCCCCCTGTAATGGTCATTACTGTCTTTGAGAAAATCTAGCAGTCTTAGTCTCTGAGAAGACCTAGGTTTAAATAAGTTCAAATTTGCCCTCCGACACTTATTAAGCTGTGTGACAATAGGCAAACCATTTAACCTCTGTGTCAGTTTCCTCAAATGTAAAATGGAAATATTAACAACACTTACCTCTGATTTTACACTCCTGTTGTGAGGTTCAAAGGAGATGATATTTGTATAGTACTTACATAGTACCTGTCACATAGTAGGTGGTTAATAAATGTATTCTATCTCCCTTCAAATCCTTTTTGTTCCAACTACTACCATGGGCAAGTAAATCAACCTTGTTTGGTTTCAACTTTCTCATCAAAGATAATCTTAAAATTGCCTTCCAGCTATAAAACAACGAACCTGCAAACTACTTCAGGTTTTATTAGCTATTTATTTAATTGATTTAAAAGAATTTAATTTATCATTTAATGTGTAAACAACACTACAGTAGGTCATATAGAGATGTAAATTATAGATATTTCTAACTACTGTTATTGAGATACTGTCTTGCTTACTAGAATGAGAGGTTTTTGAGTGAAAGAACTGTTTTTTTTTTCCTTTTCTTTTCTTCACATGCCCAGTGTCCATACAGTATCTGGAACATTTTAAGTTCTTGAGAAATTTGTGTTGGCTACATGGGCACATACACATGTATTAGAATGTTTTATAAGAGAGCTGGTTAGTGAACTGAAGGAATGATCAAAAAGAGGAAGCTTAGCTTCAAGATCAAATCCTCCCAAACCAGCCTCATGTCTTTTTGTGATAGGTCAGTGGATATAATTTCAACATTGATGAAATCAAAGATCCATTTGAATATACAAATAGAAATCAATGGAAAGCTGCTGATAGAATTTACCCAGACTTTAGCAAAGCCTTAGATAAAGTTTTTCTCACTATTTCTTTGGAATAGATGGAGATATGTAGGCTGGCCAACAGTTCAGTTTTGTTTATTCGGCAGTGATTGAATGGAGGAATTCAAGAAGTAATGATTAAGAGTTTCTTGTCAGATTAGAAGGAAGTCTTTATGGGAGAGTTCCAGGGATCTGTGCTTGGCCTTTTGCTTTTTAAAATGTTTATCAGTGACTGAGATAAAGGCCTTGGTGGTATACTTATCAAATTCATAAATGACACACAGCTGGCAGGTTCAGCCAGAACATTGAATGACAGAATACATGATAAGCTTGGCAGCTTGTAATGTTGAACTGAATCAAATAAGATAAAATTATTAGGGATTTTCATGAAGTCTTCTGTTTGTGTTCAGGGGAAACAACAATTCTACACAAATAAAATGAACACGCATGACTATATAGCAGCTAATCTAGGAAAACTCTGGTTTTAATAAAATGTAATCTCAACTCTGATTTAGCATTATGATATAACAGCCAAGAAAATATATATTGGACTGCATTAAGAGATATGTAATATGCAGGGCTGAGAAAATGATCAGATGTAATATTTGTATGTTCATTTAGGAAAATAAATTTTAGGAATACCATTGATAAAATAAATATGGCCTAAAGGAGGACAACCAGAGTGATTAAGAGTCTTTAGGTCACATCACATAAGGAACCACTGATGCAGTTGGGGACATATTGGAAATATGAAACCTATCATTAGTTACTTAAATGGTTGTAACATTGTAAAGAGATTAAACACATTATACTCTGCTTGGGAGGCAGAAGGTGGGGCAATGTTCAAAATTTACAAAGAGATGAATGTTAGGGGGAAAATAATTTTTTAACCATAGGAACTCTTCAAATGTGGAATAGAATTTTTCAAGATGTGGTGGGTTCCACTTCACTAAAATTCTTCAAGTAAAGCCTGAAACTATAGTTGTTGACATATTCTAGGGGAGATCCTTGTTTAGGTATGGTTTGGGTTCCATGGCCTTTGATGTCCTCTTCCATGTCTGGAATTTTATACTTCAATAGCCTTTCCATTTATTCTCTGATTGCATACATCATGTAATGTATACAATAGAAAAATACATGAGAACATTTAATAAGTGCTTACTACATGGAAAACACTGGTCTAATTCCTGGGAAAACAAATGTAAAGAGTATTAGTCCTTGCCTTCAGGTGTCTTATATTCTGAGAGAAGATAACAAAGATGGGAAAGTGGAAAGGGTACTTTCCATTAGCCATCACATGGTTGTGAAGGTGATGGTATGCAAAAGAGATGTAGACCTTTTTCTAGGAGAAGCAAGGATGCTTCCAAGTACAGGGATTGAGTGTATGGTTCCTGTTGGAAAGAGACAAACACAGTGGCTAGTATTCCATGTGCATAGATTGGATCTGGTGGCTAAGAAGTGAAACCACAAAATTAGAGAATTATTGTTCAAGTTAAGACTCTGATTTTCCCTCCAAATCCAAGATTCTTCCCTTTTTTGATTCTGTGACATAAAACAAGTGTAACTTAAAGTCCTAGATTTTATTATCTTTTGTTTTATAGCATATATTGCCCTCTTACTATAAAAATATGCTTCTAAGGGTGGCTAGGTGATGCAGTGAATAGAGCACTGGCCTTGGTGTCAGGAGGACCTGAATTCACATCCAAACTCAGACACACACACACACAGACACACACACACACACTAGCCGTGTGACCTTGGGCAAGTCACTTAAACCCAATTGCCCTCCAAAAAGCAAAATATATATATGCTTCTAGGTAAAGGAAAAAGAAGTGCTGAATGTCCCACAAGTGTTAGTACAGATTTGTCTTTTTTTTCCTTTTGGAGGGCAATTGGGGCTAAGTAACTTGCCCAAGGTGACACAGCTAGTATTTTTGTGTGGGTATTAAGTGTCTGAGGCCAGAACCAAACTCAGGTCCTCCTGACTCTGGGGCCGGCACTTTACTCACTGCGCCACCTAGCCACCCCCAAGATTTAAGTCTTAATGGCATAAATATTTAATAGCTTAAATATTAAATGTATATTTTAATCCTATTATTTATTCTTTCAATAAGTATTTATTAAGTGACTATTGGCTGTCAGATGTTATTCTAGGTGATAGGTATAATAAGAGAAAAAATGAAATAGTCCCTGCCTTTGAGGAACTTATATTCTATTAAATGTTTGTTCTGTAGGTAACAAACTGCCTTTCATTTTAACTTCTTCCCTTTACCTTCCACCTTCTGGCTCTCACTGAGGTCTGACTTTCTTCTCATGGTACAGTCTTCCCTTGTCTCCTTTTCCAGAACTGACTGAATCTTAATTCATTCTCCTTAACTCACTGGTCAAGTTGAGGGAGTTACAATATGTGCTTCCCATGACCACTTTTCAGGTTCTCCCTCTATCCCATTGCTCAGAAATCTTCTTCTGACTCTGAGCCTTTGTAGGGAAGGGGCTGTCTTCTGCCTTTCTTTTTATTCCCAGTGTTTATAACAGTGTCTGGCACATTTAGTGACTTACTCAATGGATACATTCTCAATGGTCTATATGTAAAAATGGTAAAGAAATGTTTTCTCACATGTCAGTGACTGCTTTGGCTATTGGGTTTTTTCAAGATATGTCTTTAAATTTTATTCTGAAATCCTATCTCCAAGCTCAGAACATTTTCCCTTAACAGCTCATTTCATAATTGTATCTCATACAGCCAGCATTAAGATTTTACCAGAGGGGGAAAAATACCTTATAGCTAGAAATAAATACATGCGATCAAGATAATTGAGAGCCAAATATATTCATTAAAAAAGATATGCCTCTGATAATTTTAAAGAAGCCGAATACATTTTATTTAGACTTGTCAAGAAGCACTTTTTATATTGTTCAAAGTAGTTGTCAAGTATCACTGTGAGAAGCTCTAGGTATAAAGAAAGAATCAGAAGTAAGCAGAAGAAAATGCTTTGTAGAGAATAATGTGAACTAAAACTACATTGACAAAGTGAAATAATGTTATCTCTAGAAATATCCAGAGCTCCATATTTTGGAAATCCTGAAAAATATTGAGTAATTTGTGATATTTCTTTATATTGAAGATTTTTTAAATCTACTCACGTGCTAAGAAACACATAGGCAACATTCAAGTTTGTCAACATGTGCCAAAATTAGTGAACACAAATGGCAGAATAGTTTAAGATTCTAGTCAGTTTGCTAAGGAATTTTTTCCTCATAAAAATTAACAAACAACTTGAAGGATTTCTCAGCACACCCCTCCCCAATTAAGTGATTTGGTAGGGAATTCCAGGAAGGAAAAAAAAATGTAAATTCATATAACTATGTGATTGATGATTTTAGGTAAAATATCTTAAAGAAATAAATCTATTCATTTAAATCTATCATTTCTTCTATTCATGCCGTTTGTTTCTACCTATTTATATCTTGTGTTTCTGTGTGTGTGTGTGAATAAGGGACCATAGAAATCATGTAAGTGGACATTATTGTATGCTAATAATTAAAGTGAGATTAAATTACTGCTACAAATTCACCCAGGTAGCTAATGACATATCTACGAGTTGTATTGAAGTCACTTGAACAAGGTTATGTTTTTGAATTATCAGTATGGAAATTCATCTGGATGAAATGATGATTTCAAAGGTACTTTAACAATGATATTCAACTCAATGAATGGTCCTTGTACAGAAATGTTGTGTCTATTTTTTATCCATCCCACTGAGCACATAATAGAAAGCATGAAGACACTGAGCCAAAAAGTAGCAAGAAAGAAAATATCTAAAACTTGAATAATAGGGTAAGAAGGAAAGAGATGGGACAATGTGAAGCATCTTGAAAACAAAAATTTCCATGTATTTCATTTGATCCAGTAATACTGTTAGTAACACACACTCCACAAAAATCAAAGCTAGAACAAAAGTTCCCAAATACACATAATATTATAACATCACTTTTAAAGTAGCAAAGAATTAAAAATTAAGTAGGTGCCTTTATGTTGGGAAATTGTCAAATAAATTTTGGCATAATAGTATAATAACATATTGTAATAAGAAATAATGGATATTTAGAATTTTAAAGAAACTTGGTAAGACTTCATGAACTAATGCAGAGTGAAGTAAACAAAAATCAGAGGACCATAAAATCAGGAAGGTGATATCATGACTTGTAAGTAAATTGAATTTGAATGAGACCTGTGAAAAGTTACCAGTCTCACTTTCTCCTCTAGTGCCATCTCAATCTAGTGGCAAAATGCAGAGCAGGATGGCTGGATATGGTCACAAATGCAGTGGAAGATGATGGCTTTTAGTCTCTTTTTGAGGTATTATTTTCTTCAGTATGGTTTTAATGTCTCCTTTAGCCAGCTGTTAAGTCATTTTTCATGATTTTCTTTCATTACTCTCATTTCTCTTCACATTTTTTCCTTTACTTCTCTTATTTGATTTTCATAATCCTTTTTGAGCTCCTCCATGGGCTGTGACTAATTCATATTTTTCTTGGAGGCTTTTGATGCAGGATCTTTGACTTTGTTGTCTTTGTCTCTTCATTATGTTTTGATTTCCTTTGTCACCAAAGCAAGGTTTTATAATCTGAGGGGGGTTTTAGGTTTGTTTGTTTTATGATGTTTGCTCATCTTCCCAGCCAAACAATTGACTTTCTAACTCTTTGTCAAGGCAGGACTCTGCTTCCAATGGGAGTAGGTGTATGTGTATTGTCCCAAGATTCAGGGATTTTGTATCAGCCACTGGATCCCCTACCATCTGTGGTCCTGGAGCTCTGGAAACAGTCACTGCTGCTGCTTCTGCTGCTGCCACCACCACTATCACCTCCTCTGCCCTGGGAATGGGGCTGGACCCCAGCTGGACCAAGCTCCTCTTTCATCTAGGTCCCACAAAGTTTCCCATTAACTTTCTTTGGGACTTGTGGGTTGAGAAGCATGGAACCCACAAGAGCTGCCAGTGATTCAGTCCCATGAGACCTGATCCATTGCTGTCTGTGCTGGCATGGCCTATGCTGGACTCCAGTCTGCTCCCAGTCTGGTGCTATATACCATTCCTGTCAACCTTCAAGGTTGTCTTGGGCTGGATATTTGCTTCACTCTGTCTCTGTGTGGGTTCTGTAACTCTAGAATTTGTTCGGAGTCATTTTTACAGGTATTTGGAGGGATTTGGGAGAGAGTTCAAGCAAGTCCCTGCTCTTACTCAGTCATCTTGGCTCCAGCCCCCACCCCACCACCCAGGATCTTGCACCATGGCCTTTTTAAGCTAAGATCTTTCCCAGGTTTCAGTGAGACTGAACCAATGCCCATACAGTTCTTATGACTAGGTAAGGAATGAAGCAAAGAATGGCCTCTTTCACCTAGTCAAAAATAAATAAATCTGGGAGGGTAAGACCATCAGGTGTTATGGTTGAAATAGGAGCCATTACCCTTTACATTCACTGCAGTAAGCAATCATTACTTCAGAGAAAAAAAAACAAAACTAAGAACCATTGCTTCAGTCTCTAGGTAAAGAGGTTGTGGAATATAGAAGTGGAATGAGTAATACATTTTTTGATTAATGAACTGATTCTTGGCAGGAGTGGCAACTTCACCATACTTCTTTGTTTTGAAGGAGAGCATTTATCTGTGAGGGAAAGATACAATGAGATATTGTAGTGATACTATAAGAAGAAAAGACCAGTTTCAAAAATCAATCACTTACACTGTACTCAAAGCTGTATTTTTGGAGTACTCAAATAAAAGGAAAAATAAATAATGAAGAAAATTAAGTAAAATTAAAAGACAAGACAATTCCTTAATATTTGAGACCTCTCTACTTCATACCTTCTCTTGCTAGGTCTGTTGCATTCCTTTTTTTTTAAATTTCAGATTGTTCTGAAAAACGTACTTTTTGATGTATGTTGAACATCCATTTTTCTTATCCATTTCCTTTTTCTATATAGATGTAACATATTTTTAGTTATTTCTTTTGATTCTTTTCTGCCAAATCAGACAAAATTTATCATTGCAGCACCTAATATATGAATGCTAAGCCTTAGGATTTTTTTTTTCTTTTTTATTGGCTACACCAGATGCAATGTGGTGATGATTCATGTATCCTTTAAGTATATAAGATTTCTTATGTTGTTTTATGAGGCTTTTTTCCTTGGTAGCATTTCTATATTTTTTCCTAAGATTGGACTCTGATTATCCTTTTATTCATGCATCTTTTCTTTTCTTGAAGTTTTTAGGCTGGACAGGTATGTGGTAAACATCTGTTTTGCTATCTTGCCCCATGGGTTTTTTTTTTATCAGAATAGATTCCTGTAAACACAATGATTTATGTGTAGTTTCATTTGAATTCAAAGAAGGGGATAACTAGATGGTCACTTGAGGTCTTTTTGAGGTTTAGGATTATATAAAATAAGGTTGATAAACTTATCCTTTTTTTTCCTCTTCTACTCTAGTGACAAATGAGTATGTGGTTATTTAGAAAAAAAGATTGACAGAAGTGTTGGATAGGGACAGAAAAATTTGGGCAAGGAAAAACACAGCATTTCTAGTAATATTAATATGAATAAAACAACTATGGAAGCAAAAATACATATTAAATATATGCAATAAATTTTAATATATTGTCACATTATACACACATATAAATATATATATATATACACTTGTATATAGGCATGTGTAAATGTATTATAAATAACTATGTATATGTGTGTATGCATATTTGTCTACATTTAGTTTTATATATATAGTGAGATATAGATAATAATAGATATATATTCTCCTAACCCTTTCCAATGATCACTATCCATATAGATTCCTGGTAACCAAACCAGTATCAATTAGACAACATAATTGATTTTGGTAACTGGATACGCAAATATAATTTCCAATATCTCTATTTGTGGTATACATTGGTTTTGTTCAATCATGTCCAACTCTTTGTGACTTCATTTGGAATTTTATTAACAAAGATACTGGAGTGATTTGTCATCTCCTTCACCAGGTCATTTTACAGATGAGGAACTGAGGCAAAAAGGCATAAGTGACTTGACAAGTGTCATCCAGCTAATGAATGTTTGAGGTCAAATTTAAACTCAGGTTTTTCTGACTCCAGGATTGATGCTCCATTCACGGCATCTCTTAGTTGCCCTTGTGCTAACTAGTGCAATATGTAACAACCGTTCAATTCAAAACCGTTATTTTGACTTTAATAATTTCTTTTAACTAATTGATTTCTTACTATGAGGATGAATAGTCAAGTTTTTTTTTAGGATATGTCTTAGATATTAGCATCACTTGATATGTTATTTCAAATTACCATTCCAGGTGGCAAAATTATAGATACTACAGTATCTTATCTGGAACTATTAATACAACAACAGCAACAACCACTAAAACTTTACTCACATTTCTTTGTTCAATCTTCACTGTAAATTGGTATTAATACTGCCAAAATAATTACTTCCAAGAGGATACCAAGGGAAAGGGCAACTATTTTGAGATATAGTAAACTTTCATGTAAATGGAATTAAAATGACCATATTTCTCATTTAATTTACAAATGAAAAAAACTCAGAATTTTATAAGAAAGATATAAATTAAGAGGGAGTTAACTGATGCTATTGTTTTTTTTTTAATTAAAAAACTTTCTGGATGGTATCCAGCAGTCAGTATAGATTCATTTGGGTTTCATTTACTTCATATCTTTAATAGTTTTAATGTCATTGATTATTAGAATTATGTATCAGAGGCACTGAAAGATACTGAGGTGGTTTCTGAATGCTATGAGATTAATGTATGTTCTATATAATTTCAATGTTAAGTATGTTTTATTATATTTTCATTCCTTGAAAATTGATGATCCATATATGCTAACTCTTAAAGTGAATAATCAATTAATCTTGACTCTCTATTTCTCAATTCTTCCAGGTAATTGAGACTTTCTTATATCATTCTATGAGAACATGACTTTTGCCCATATAAATTGCCCATCATAAAAACCTGAATGTTAGATTAAATTCAGTGATTAATTATTCTGTGTGAGTAATGCAGACACTTGGAAGAGACAAAAATTTCTTTGGACAATTGATTACCATGGGGCAAATTTTGAAGCATTTTTCTATGTAATTATATACATATATAAAATAATTAATACTTCCCCAATTTATTCCTACAAGTAAATTACTTGACATGGGAAATGTGATTGACCAATTATAATTACATGATTCCTTTTTCTTTAATTTATTTCTCAGCTTCAACACTAAAATATTTCCTCAATCATCTCTTTTTATTCATCCATTCAGTCAAAGAAAAAATATTGAATTTATGTCGAACATTTTTCAGGACACTGAGAGAATTTTCAAATATAGTTAAGAGAAAGCCCCTACTCTCAAGTAGATGATATTCTTAAAGAGCTACATAGCATAAGCAGAGATAACTGTACTACAAAATATCACAATATACACTGGAGACACAAAAATGTTCTATGAGATCTGTAAGGAATAGCAATTCATATTAGTTTTTCATTGTCTTTACCAATTTTCCCATTATGTTATAATTGACTAAAGCAGAAAACATAAACAATGTTATATCGATGGTGAATTTGTCTTTCATTTCTCTGATAGTTTCTTTTTTAATATCTCCTTTCTACCCTGCAAGGCAGCCTGTCATATTTTTTACATGTCAGGTCTATATTCCCTGGCTTAGTACATTTCCCCAGAGACCTGTATCACATATCAGTGGATTTAATATTGCCATATTTTCCCTTTAATGAAATGTTCTATCTTGTCTATACCTTATCCTTTCATAAGACCCTAAATGACTATTAGCTAATATTAGTCAAGTAGTAACTCATTTGACTAATTAATATTAGAGGTATGTTGATATTGTTGAAAGAGCTATAGATTTTGAGTTAAAAGAACTGAATTACAATTTCAGCTCAATCACCTACCTGTGAGTCCTAGAAGAAAACACTTTGACTCTCTGTATCTCAGTTTCTTTAAAAAAAATGTGGCTTTTGCATTTAGTGTTCTTTCTAGATCTACATGTTGAAGCAAGGAAATAATTAAATAAGTTGAAATTTGGAATTAAGTTGAAATAATGGAAAAAGGACTGTATCTAGATTAAAATCCTACATTTTATTTTTACTACCTATTTGACTTCAGTCAAATTACTAAATGCCTCTGAACTTCACTTAAATGAATGTTAAATGAAGGGTTTGATTAGATGGTCTTTGAGCTTCCTTCCAACTCTGATTCTATGAACAAATGATTCTATGATCATGACATAAATATTGTATAGTCTGCCTCTAATACATATTGGTTATATGAACCTAGGCAAGTGACAAACTCTCAATGCCCCAGGCAACTCTAAGAGTATAAATTGCTTAGAAGGTGCACAAATGTTAATGGAAAATATTCTATAACAACAATTTTTGGAAGAAATATTTCATATATATGTATGTATGTGTGTGTGAGTGTGTAATCTAGTACAGTAGGAAATGTAATGTAGGAATTTCAGACCAATGAGAAATTATGTTGTAGGTTTGTGGGATTACCAGTGTCTTCTATATATTGTATTCAACTATGTTTAAAAATAATATGGCTTTCATGTAATTTTGAACTCATTGCTATTATAAGAAATAGTCGAAATTGGGGGCATAATAGGAAGAGTATATTTCAAATCAGAACATCTATGTTTAAATCAGGGTTCTGCCTCTTACTAGTTATGTGGACTTGACCAACCTTTCTGGGACAATGGTTCCTCATGTGAAAAAAAATGAAAGAAGTTGCATTATAACCTAATCTATGATTTACTATTCTGAATGGTAAAAACTAAACAAAACCCAAAGCGATATTGAAAATAGCAAATGGTAACAGCTTATATTTGCATAGTATATTATGATTATTAAGCATTCTGTATGTCTTTTGATTCTCACAAAAATCCTGTGAAGTTAGGTATGATAAATAAATTTGAAATAGATCTACTAGAATTTCTACACCCCTCCCTTTTTATTTTTTCTTGTTTTTCAAGCATAGACCAAATGTACAGCTTCAATAATCTAAGTATGTCAGGGAGAAAAACAAAACAAAACAAAAAATATGGCCTCTAAGCTTAAAACAATTAGTCAAAAATGAATAAAACTGCCTTAGTTGCTTTAATTATCAATGTTTCTTTAAAAAAAAATGTTTGGTAGAATTCTGGGAAGATGGTGGAGTAGGTCAAAAAATTCCAAACTCTCTAGATTTCCTCTACAAACAAGACAAAATAGCACCTCAGTGTGAACGTAGAGTGGCAAAAATAGGCAAGAGTTTATTAAGAAGAGTAGTCCTCCTGGGACAAGTGGAGATGATTAAAAAATAAAGAGGTCTCAGGACTGACGTTCAGCTGGAGTGAAGGTAAACATCTCCAGGCTAGCTCTGCTGAAATAGCAATCAGAAAGACCTGAGGGCAGCTGGTTTGGGATGTAGCCTTGACTTCAATCATGGGAATTTTCACCTTCTAGAGAGTGGGGGGGGGCGCAGGAGTCTGAGTGAGAAAAGTATATAAAGGATGGATGAAGGGGAGGCATAAGGCAATATGAGAAGAAGTGAAAGAGAGGGGGGAGGAAAGAGGTGAGAGAAGAAAATGGGGGAGAGACAGAGACAGACAGAGATAGAGACAGAGAGATAGACAGACAATCTTTACTAGAGAGTTTATGCTAAGTGGGAAGATTTGGACTAAAATTATTTCCCTGGCCACTGGAACCAGCCTTCCGCAAAGAAAATAGATTTTTTTTGTTTATTTTTGTTTTTAGTCTGTTGATACTTTCCTTCTTTTCTTTTTTCATGGGCTTCATTTCTTGATATATTCTTTTCCTATCCCCCAGCCAGATAACCATTTGACACCAAGAATACAAAAAGAATAAAAAAAAACAATGAAGTTAAACAAACCAGTCAATTAATTCTCATAGCATTTGTTACTTTGCACCTTTATAATATTTCACTTATGAAAAGAAGGAAGTAAAACCAGTTTTCATCACATCTCTTCTTCAGGATGAAAGTCATTTAAATATTTTAATATTTTCTTATTATTATTCAGAAGTTACATGTAAAAATAATTATTAGCATTTTTAAAGGCTTTAAAAATTTGAGTTCCAGATTCTCTACCTTCATCCCTCCCCACTTCTCCTTATTTAGAAGACAAGAAGTTATACATGTAGAGTCATGCAGAACATATCCATGATAATCATGTTGTGAAAGAAAATATAGAAAAAAATAAACCTCAAGAAAAAGTTTCAAAAAAGTATGCTTAACTATGTATTCAGACAACATCAGTTCTTTCTCTGGGGATGGATAATATTTTTCATCTAAAGTCTTTCAGAGTTTTCTTAGATTGTTGAATTGTTGAGAATAGCTAAGTCATTCACAGCTGATTATCTTACAATTTTGATGTAACTTTGTACACAGTACATTTCACTTTGCATCAGATGCCTGTGCAAGTCTCTCCAGGTTTTTTTGATAGCATCACACTCATCATTTATTATAGTACAAGAGTATTCCATTACAATCATATACCCCTACTTGTTTAGCCATTCACCAATTGATGGCCATCCCCTTAATTTCTAATTCCCCGGAAAGGAGCTGCTGTAAATATTTTTGTACATATAAGTCCTTTTCCTTTTTTAAATCTCTTTTGCTATTCAGACTGAGTAGTGGTATTTCTAGGTCAAAGGGTATGCAAGGTTTTATAGCCCTTTGGGCACAGTTCCAAATTGTACAGAATGGTTGAATCCCTCTGTTCACAGCTCCACCAAAGGTGCAATAATGGCTCATGTTTCCCACACCCCCTTCAACATTTATCATTTAACTTTTCTGTCCTTTCTTAACCCTTAATTTTTTTGATGCCATTCCTTCATATTTAGCTCACACTTATACCCTCTGTCAATGTATATACTTCTAACTATTGTAATAATGAGAAAGGTCTTATGAGTTACAAATATCATTTTTCCCAGTAGGAATGCAATCTAATAGGTATGAAGTAGGACCTAAGAATTGTTTTTATGTGCATTTCTCCAATCAACAGTGTATGAGTTTTTTTTTAATATGAAAACAATAGCTTTATTACTTCAGCTGAAAACTGATCATATGTTTCTACATTTGTCAATTGGGGAAGGGCTCTGATTTTTATAAATTTGACTCAATTCTCTACATGTTTGAGAAATGAGGACTTTGTTAGAGACATTTGCTTCAAAGTTTGTTTTTTTGTTACAGTTATTATAACTATTTCACTCCATCCAATTCCACCTGCTCATTCTATTCTTTCTTCTTTCACCATGTTCCTCTTCAAAAGTATTTTACTGGAGTGGCCAGGTGGCGCAGTGAGTAAAAGCGCCGGCCACAGATTCTGGAGACCCGTGATCAGTTCACCCACACAAAATAACTAGCTGTTTAACCTTGAGCAAGTTACTTAACCCCAATTGCTTAAAAAAAAAATTACCTAGTCTGAATGCAAACTGAAGCAAAACTACTTACTCTTTCTCTTTTGGGGGAGGCTAGGTGGCTCAGTGAGTAAGAGCACTGGCCCCAGGGTCGGGAGGACCTGGATCGGCTCTGGCTGCAGATAATTTAATACACACACAGACACACACACACACACACACACACACACACACACACACACACACACTTTATTTATCTGCTTCCCCTCTTACTTTCCTGGAAGATAGGTTATATTTCTATACCCAACTGAAAGCCAATTCTGATGCCCTTCCCCTCCACTGTAAAAACTTTTTCTTGCCACTTTTATGTGAGATAATTTACCCCATTCTACCTCTCCCTTTCCCTTTGTCCCACTATATTCCTTTCTTAACCCTTAATTTTTTTGATGCCATTCCTTCATATTTAGCTCACACTTATACCCTTTGCCAATGTATATACTTCTAACTACTGTAATAATGAGAAAGGTCTTATGAGTTACAAATATCATTTTCCCAGTAGGAATGCAAATAGTTTAAACTTATTAAGTCCCTTACAATCTCCCTTCCCTGTTTACTTTTTTATACTTCTCTTAGTCTTGTATTTGAAAGTCAAGTTTTCTATTCAGCTCTGGTCTTTTCATAGAGAACATTTGAAAGTCCTCTATCTCATTGAATATCCATTTTCTCCCAAACTATACTCAGTTTGATGGGTAGGTGATTCTTGATTATAATCCTAGTTCCTTTGCACTCCAGAATATCATATTCCAAACCCTCTGATTCTTTAATGTAGAAGCTCATAAATCTTATGTTATCCTGACTGTAGCTCCACCACACTTGATTTTTTTTTCTTTCTGACTGCTTGCAATATTTTATCCTTGACCTGGGAACTTTTAAAATTTTCTATAATGTTACTGGTCATTTTTGTTTTGGAAAGGCTTTCAGGAGGTAACTGGTGAGTTCTTTCCATTTCTATTTTGCCCTCCCCTTTGTTCTAGAATTTTGGACCAGTTTTCTTTAATAATTCCTTGAAAGATAGGGCTCTTTTTTATAGTGGCTGTTTGTTTATTGGTCTCTCGTGAATTCATTGGCTTCCATTTGCTTCATTCTATTTTTTAGGAAATTACTTTATTCGGTGAGGTTTTAGACACCCTTTTTCATTTGGTCAGTTAACGCTTTTTTAAGGCATTCTTCTACTCATTAGCTTTTTGGGTATCTTTTATCATTTTGCCTCGTCTGTTTTTTAAGGTGTTATTTTCTTCAGTATTTTTTGTTTCTTCTTTACCAATCTGTTGACTTGTTTTTCATGATATTTTTCCATCACTCTCATTTCTCTTCCCAATTTTTCCTCTACCTCCCTTACTTGATTTTCAAAATCCTTTTTGAAACCTTCTGTGACCTGAAACCAATTCACATTTTTCTTGGAGGCTTTGGATGGATCTTTGAAGCAAGTTTCTCTAACAAAGTTCTCATTTCTCAAACATTTGGAGAACTGAGTCAAATTTATAAAAAATCAGAACCATTCCCCAAAGAAAACTTTGTTGTTTTCTGAATGTGTCTTGATCTTCCTTTCAACATAGTAACTTTCTATAGTCAGAGTTTTTATTTTCTCCCTATTTACACATTTTCCCAGTTTATTACTTGATTCTTAACTGATTATTTTTAAAGTAGGGCTCTCCTGTTGTGGAGGGCACACAGTCCTAAGCTCCAGAGGTTTTCTATAGCTATTTTCAGAGATACCTCTGTATATGTATGTTTTCAGTTCTTCCAAGGTGGTATGATCTGAGGGGTAGTGTTTACTTTACTCCTGGCCTATGCTCTGGTCTGTGAGTGACCACAAACACTCTTATCTTCCCTGGAACTGTAAGGGGTTCCCCCCTCTGCTGTTGTGACAAGGACTTCTATGCTATGTTCCTCCTCTCCTTTGGGATTTTCCCTCAGTACTCTGACCCTGATCCAAGTATGGGCAAAGTAACTGAGTCCTATATCAGTGCTAGCAAAAATATCTCTATAATATCATTCTGAGCAGTTGTTCAACCCCCTTACCATCTATGGACTGAGAGCTCTGGAAACAGCCACTGCAACTGCCAATTCAGTCATTCCCAAGGGCTGCTTCTGTCTTCCTGGAACTGGGGGCTGTGCTGGCACAGTCTGTGTTGAACTGTGCAGAACCAAAGACTACTGGAAGGTGATCAGAAAGTGTCTATCATACCTGGGTGACATTCAGGAAGATGTCTTCCTGACTTCAGGTAGGCCTATCACTGTGTACTACACTACCTAGCTGTCATTTTAAATAGGAAACCACTTTTTTCCATTTCTTCCCTAGTAAAACAAAACAAAAAAATAGAAATCTTTCTATAAATGTTTTGGTTCATGCAGGGACTTTATTACTATTTTCATCTTTGAACATTTTGGAGTATATGTCTAGAACTGTGATGTCTGGGATAGAGGGTATAGACCTTTTTCATTATTTTCTTACATAATTTCTCATTTCTTTCCAGAAGGTTTGGGAAAATTCATATCTAACAGGGTGCTAGAGCATCTGTCTTTCTACAACTTTTCCAATATTTACTTTTTCATGAATTTATTCAATGCTTGCTGATTATTTGCTATTACCAGAATGGCTTTAATAATTTTTTTAATCCTGACTTAGGAAACTTTGTTATATTCTTCAGAAGCAGTCTTTTTTTTAAGCTGACAGGCCAGCATATCAAAACTCCTTCTGTATTATTAGCATGTCTAATCAGTTGTCTCAGGCAGTGTTATGTCAGGAAAGAACTCAATTTTATGTTTTGAAAAAGATCCAAATTTTCCTTGACTAGACAAATTGCTGGAAACCACATGAAGAGGTGAAGTATAGCCTGTTCTTAAGGCTATCAGGTTGTCACTGCATGACTACTGTTACTGAATAAACTTCAAAATTCTGAAGATTGAGAAAATAAATTTTCCTCCTTGTCTAAATAGAGATACGCCAATATGATTAAAAGTCAATTGTGATTTTGGATTTTATGAGAACATTCCCCTCATGTGTATGCCCAAGGTGTTTAATTATTTTAATTTAACAATCTTTATTCCTGTTAGAAGATTTTCAAAATTTTCTCTCCCTAATTATTTTGATAAAAGGGTAGTTATTTTTTTCTTTCTATTGGAACTAGACCTCCATGCCTTCTCCTAGCCACTCCCCTATGATAACATATCTTTCTATCCATCCTCCTCATCTCTACCCTCTTACTCCACTGGACCCTCAGACTCAGCTTCTGCATGCTGGACTCTTGCTAGGTGAATTTTTGCTTTATCTTCCCCAGAATTAGGCCTTAATACCACTTCTTGGTCATCTCTATAGTAGAGTATCATGGTAGTTGCCCCTTTCCTCCTCTTTTCAGTTCTCCTTTATGTGATGTACTCCACCATAAAAATTTAAGCTCTTTCAGGGCAAAGATTGCCTAACTTGATTTTATTTGTATCTTCAGTACTTACATAGAACCTACTATATAAATTCTTAATAAATGATTGTTGTACCCCCTAACTCTTCTATTTATCTTTCTTTCTCTCTCTCTCTCTCTCTCTCTCTCTCTCTCTCTCTCTTTTTCTCTCTCTCTCTCTCTCTCTCTCTCTCTCTCTCTCTCTTTTGCTAGGAAGCAAAAATTAGATGATCTTGTGAGTTTCCCTCACAGCCTATGAGTTGGTTTAATCCATTATCCAGAAAGAAACTTTAGTTGTATTAACTTTAGTGCTTTTTTTCTTACCAAAGGTTATCCAACTGGCCAAGTGGGCAAACTGCCTATTATTTCTCTATATTTCCTTTATCTGCCTGCCAGGTGTTTTAGGAGGGGTTTTAGGAAGGAGTGGTGGTGGGAGGCAGAGAACTGGCAAAGAAACAATGAATGCATATATTTATCTGATGCATTTTTTTTAGCCCACTCTGAATGATTTCAGTGAGACTTTGCTCAAAGAGTAATAAATATCAGGAACAAGGAGCAACATACGGCAATTGAAGCAAATTGTATAAATGAGCTTAAGAGCAAATGAGACATCTTTATGGCAAGAGAAAAGAGTGGTAAGATCTGATTAAAGGAGACAGTGGTAAGAAAAGCAGGTGAAGCTAATTTATTACTAGGGAGACAGGAACATTGGGACAAGTGGCCATTTTCTATCCAGTAGATTCTTGTGTCCTGATGAAAGAACCTGTGTTTTAAAATAATTATGTATAGTCAGGAAAATGGTAACAGCTGCACACTGGCAAGTTGGCATACAAATTACTAGTTCTATTCAGGCCACGTATGCACTTAGTTGATGAGAGATTTGAGAGGGAAGTACTGACAACAGCTTCTGGTAGGAAGAGCTAATGAGCATTGTGAAAATTAATAAAAGTAAGCAGCATTAGTATGATAGGCAAAGGGGGCAGGGATTATGAATCCAAAGGAAACAGGGATCTTAGACCACAGACATTAAGTAATATGTACGATAGTCTCCTACAGGCAGCGCAAAACCCTTGGAAGTTTGGTGGTACTGTAATAAGTTCTATTTTCCATAAGCCCAAGTTGCATTTTCTCGGGTCCAGTACTTTCATGTTTTGGAACAGCTGCAAATGTTATAATTAGGTCAGAGTGTTTTGCTGTCAGAATTCTCCATTGCTTGCCTCGGCCTTAATAAAAAGGGCATTGTGCGAAAGGGGAACTAACTAGCAAAGAGATTCCAGCTGGGTAGCTGTCCCTGACATTATGCAATAGGAACAGATTGTTTCCCACCAGGGTCTGAAGTTGCTTATTGGAAAACCACTTTCCAGTATTTATGAGGATGCACATTAAGCATTCCTCATTGGACTTCACCTCACACTTACCAACTCATCTTCATTATTCCTTTATCATGAAAAATATGCCCATTCATTTATTCATTCATTCAGGTTCCAGGATGGCGCAGTGGCCAAAGTGTTGAAATTTAAATGCAGAAGACATGAATTCAAATCCAGCCTTAAACATTTGCAGTAAACAAGTCATTTAGCTTTCCACAGTCCTGTTTGTAAAATGAAGATAATAATACACCTGCTTCTCACAGTTGTTTTGAAGAAACAGAAGATAAAACATGTACAGGACTTTGTAAATTTTTTAGAACACTCTCTGAATACTAGTTATTACTATTATCACTTTTATTTTCATTAAGGAAATCAAAAGATATTGACTGAATGACAGCAACATGCCAACTACTGTCCTAAGTGTTTGAGGATGCAATAAAGTAACTGACATTTATAGAGTGCTAGAAAGTTTGCAAAACACTTTACAAATGTTCTCATTTAAATCTAACTGTGACTCTCTGAGCTAAAGCAATGAAATTATTTTTATATGTATAAGATGAAATTTGAAACTTAGGTGAAATGCGTTGCTCTTTCTAACATAGCTAATAAGGACAGGGAAGAAAATCAGTACTTTAAAACTTTATATTGTTTATATTTTATTATTTATGAGACATTTATGGTAAAATTTGAACCCAGCTTGTCCTGATCCAAGTCTGGCCCTCCACGTACAAAATCATGAAAGGTGACACAGTTCTACCCCTCAAGAAATTTTCATGGAGACTGTTTACACAGGATACATAACCTATGATCAAGAACAAAGCCACACACAAACAAGAGCTATTCAGAAGTACATCTGTCACACAAGTTCAGCCTAGTCACAGCCTTCATAGAGGGATGAAACACCTGCAGAAGTTTAAAGGGTTCAGCTATTAGTTGTGTATGTCACATGACTGCCATGATTTTGTCTCAATTGCTCTATGTCACCTTCTTGCCAATAGTCTCTAGCACTGAAGTGATTTTCCTTTTAGGGACAATAAAACCAAAAATACATACAGAGGAAACCAGTGACAAAGCTTAATGAAATATCTAATTTTGCCCCATCTGTCCTTCTTTGGTTACTTATACTGTCATTTGGAAGTTTCATCAAATTCACAAGGTTGAAATGAATAACTTAGAATCACTTTTTACCTGTCCATTCTGTTAAGTGAGACATGATTATTTTGTTAGTTGTTTTAGGAAAGAGAAGAGAAAAAAAGCACTTTTTCATTCAATTAAAATATACATTTTATTTACAGACAAGTGATGTGTTATAACTTGGATGGCCCATAGAAACAAGGCAAATGGTACCTGACTGCCCATTTGCTGATGTGGTCTTGTGCTGTACATACTTTCTGCACTAGCCTAGGATTGTCTCCAGATTAAACTTCTTATTGGCAGCAGTATTCTTGAAATCTATCCCCACCAAGTATTCAACATAGGAGAATTAGGATCATAGAATTTATCATTAGAAAACATAGAGATTCTATAGTCCAACTTTTTTTGATTTTATGCGTAACGAAACTGAAGCCCAGAGAGGGTAAGCATATTGCCGAAAATCCCACAGATAATGAGTGATTAATAAAATAATAAGGGCATTATAGTGCATTTGCTATTACATCAAAATTTCCTTCACATTATAACTAATTGGGGTTTCTTCTCTCAATTCACTCTTGTTCAACACATTGCAGTTCTAAATGGTATATAGAAAAGTCACTAATTTAAATTTACCTCATTTTCCTTTATAAAGAAAAGGCTGCTAAGACTGCCCTCTCTGACCCTTAACTATTTTGCAATCACCTGGTCTATATAACATCTATTGCAATAATTAAACAAACACTCATTTCTCTTTTGACTTTTCTTTTTTGGAGGAGAGTGATTATCTTGCTTTTTTTCAGTGTGGAACATTTCTTTATATGGAAACTCCATTTTCTAGTGTATATTTTGTCATTGTCTGCCTCAGGCCTGTCCACTAGTTCAGATTCTGGGAATAAAATTAAAAGAGGCATTCAGACTATCTAGCTCTTAAGAAAAGTGGTTAATTAGCCATAGCATGGAATTTAGCAAGGACAGAGCACTGCTTCAGTTAAATGTTCACCTTCCCTACATATGGAAGTAAGCAGGGTGTGTTGTATCATATGAATTTGGTGTACTCACAGAGCAATCTTTCACATCTAGGAAATATCGGTTTCTTATATGCTGTTCTTTTTATGTTTTATGAGAGTAAAAGCTTGATCAACTTCAGTGGTCCTAGTTCCCTGGATCAATCAAGTTTTGGGGACAACATTCCTGTATTTTAGGGAGAAAAAGAAAAGTAGCCTATCCCATAAGTGATACATACACACATGTATGTATATACGTGTATATATATGTATATATATATATTCCATATATCACAACAGTTCTGAGAAAAATATCTGGTACACTAACATGATAAATGATTTGCTTGACATCACACAGCTAATATGTGTCGACATCACACAGCTAGTATGTGTCTAAAGTAGTACTTGAATCCCTGTCTTCCTGATTCCAAGGCTGTCTGTTACATCAGAGGTGCCAAACAGAAATGACATGTGTCCCATAAGAATCCCCAATATGCCCCAGACTACATTAAAATGCAATTAGGAATTTTTAATGTAATTAATAAAATACAATTAAAGAAAGATAATGCATTTGAAATTAAAAAAATACAATTAAACAAAGATAATAATACATTTCAAATTATTATCTAATTCTTAGACATAATTCAATAGTTCCTGTTTCTGGCTGAGTTTGACACCACTGTGTTATACAGTGTTCATTTCTTTAACTGCCTAAATTCTCAAATTCCAAAACCTTTGCTGTCAAATTTCAAGAATTTCTTAAACCAATTTCTTCTCTGTATCATATCAGATCCATAGCATATCCCTATTATACTGTACCAAGTCAATAGTATAGGTCACATCACACTGGTAGGGTTAACTTGTAACATGTGCCTTGGCTAGCCATGGTTTTTGGAAAATGTACATTGGCAGGCTGGTTGAGGGCAGGGTGTGCACATCCATTCTTTTTTTTAAACACATGTTACACAGTAAAATTATACAGATTCTAATATTTGCATAATCTTTACAAAGGGAGAGGTCCTTCCAACTGCTTCCATGTTTTACTCTGAGCACTTGCTGGTAAGACTGGAATTAGTTCTAGTGAATTATAAAAAATGAATGAAAGTGTTCCTCCTTTAAAATGATTATTCTACTTGAGTTAACTCTTCACATCAATGGCTCATGAACGTAAAACTCTCAACTCTGTCTTTGTTTATGTTGCTCTTCCTTGGAATGCCTTCCCCTCTTTCCTCTGCTTACCAAGAGGGATAGATTGTTGAACTTGGAATCAGGAAGATCTGAGTTTGAATTCTGCTTAGAAAGGTATCCCTTTGAGATTCATGTAACCTCTCGCAGCCTCAGTTTGCTCATCTGCAAAATGAAGATAATAAATAATGTACTGCCTACCTCAGAAGGTTGATTAGTGGAAAGTGCTTTGAGTGAATCAGCACTTTAAAAATGCTTACTATATGTCATGCTCTCTGTTACATTCTGGGGATACAACTTCAAAGGATGAAGCAATCACTGCTTCTAGAAAGCTTACATTTTAATGGGGGAAGACAAAAACATGTACAAATATATATAGTATAAATACTAAATAAATAAATATAAATATATACGAAGTGGATAAATATAAGGTAGTTTTGGAAGGAGGCACTGAAAATTAAGGTAATCAGGAAAGACTTGCTTACACAATATGGTCCTTCAGTTGAAAGACTTCAAAGTTAATATGTGAATGTGAATTTTTATTTTGTTTCGAATCCTTCCCATTTTTCCAAGTTTAATTCAGTTATGCCTCTTTCAAGAAGCTTCTTTTGGCTAATGCAGCTCTTAGATCAATATGTCTTCTGAACTCTTCTAGGATTCATATAGCACAACTTAGCCTTGAATTAAACCTGACATTGTTTACTCTTGTCTCTTTTTTATTTCTTTACTCCCTTGAGTCTGCTTCAGCTTCCCAACGAAATCACTAGTTCTTTGAGTGTAAAATCACCAGCTCTGTGAGAGTAAAAAATCTCATATTCCTTTATATCTATAGATATATGGCCTCAGCATGGAGGGAAGAAGGAGATACTAAGGCCCTCCCCACTTGCCTCAATATCCAATTGGCCATGAATGCAGGATTCATCTCATTCCTTTATACATTAAAACTATCCCTATTGTTCACTCAGGCTATTTGAAGATACTGATACTTCCATCTATTTATTTATGGAAAAAAGTGTCCTCCAACTTAGTAGCAGACCAGTGTAGAATACCCATTCATCCTCCACTCCTCTCAAATCTCCCAGCAGCAGCTCCCAATGATCTACCACAAGTATGATGCCATGGTGGCAACCCAATGTTTCAATACTTATACTATTCCTCTATTGTGACTAGCACAGTGCTGAACACATGATACTGTATCATGATACAATAAGCAGATGATGCTTATTGCTCACTTAATAATTATCATTTGAAGTGGGAAAATGAAATGTTTAATGTACTGAACTGTTATGGGCAAAGAAGTGAGCCATAGATAATTGAGTCATGTTGATATGAAGAACCAATATGACTTCCTTCTATGTGTGTGCATAAACAAATGTAAAATATTCAGATGTGATGATAAAAAAATAGCAATAACTTTCACTTTGACTTATAGAAATCATTGCTTAACATAGTAACATGCATATATATTTAAGTTTGGACATTTTACTTCATCAATGTGGAATTTCCACTCTTTAAAATCCCTTCAACAATGCAGATTCACAATTTGCCTGGGATTCTCAGAGATTAAGTGATGTGCCCATATTACTAGAGATGTGTATGTAATATATGGCAGATTGAGGGTTTGAACCCAAGTCTGCCTGATTCCAAGGTTGGCCCTCTTTCTGTCACAGCATGCTAGCCCTCATGTAAAATAATGTGCATTTATAAAATGTTTCTCGTGAGTTATGGTAAAATTTGATTCTGTGTTGGTTTTTATATTATGTGAATATTCAAAGAAATGGAATATTTTGTAGATACTTCATCTAAAAAATCAAAACTAAAGATAGAAATATTGTTAAATGAAAATATCAACAAAACAGGAGGGTACATTGCCATTTTGTTGCCTGGCACCTGAATCTTATCAACTCTATTGGATTGGACAATGGCCAGTCCAATAAATCATATTCTCTCTTTATTAAACACCTTACACATTTGGTAGTGTAGAAAAGAAAGAGCTGTCTTCAGTGCCAGGAAGATCTGGGTTCAAGTTCTGTATATCCCTTAGAAAGCCATGTGATGTCTCAATAATCTAGGCAATGCTCAAAGTTTATAAATTTCAGAAAAGGTACTAACCTATATTGATTAAAGGAGTATAGATACCCAGAAGTTCCTCATACCAAAGAAAATCATAGGTCCAGTAATTACATCTATGTTTAAGACTCCATTCTAGACCCTTTGATAACAAAGATAGGTTTCAAATAGCTTCTCCTTCAAAATAACTTAAAATGAAACAGGGGTAAAGTAGCAGCAAGCACCCCAGCATCCCCAGGGTGGTTGCCAACACAGGTTCTTGGATATGCTTTTCTAAAGGAAAGCAACTCAAAATGGGTTAACAAGCTTACTTTAATCAATCAAACATACATCGTTTCCCTAGCTCAGGGAGAAAAGGTCAGCAGCCCGAACTTCAGAGTATACAGAGGTTACAAGCATAAATTACAAGAACATTTCAGCAGACAGACTTCCAAGCTGTCCAACCATTACATCCATACCAAATCACAGTTACCAGAGAGGGAAACCATCAACATCTGGGTTTTCAAAGCTGGGGGGCTCTCAACAATGGCTGCCCAGAGATTTATCTAGTCAAATCACACCACACTTCTCAAAGTGAGCCCCAAAGCAAAGTCTCACATCAGGGCTTATATAGCCTTCTCCTGGCTGAGAGAATGTAACAACCTTCTTGACCCACTGCCTAATCACAAAGTATCTCCTGAGAAACAAGCCTCCCACCACAGGCTCCAGTTGCACATAAGTCTAGAGGCAGGGAAGATCTTAAAAATTTACATTCCTGTAACAGGCAAGAATACAATTATCTATGAAGTAAGGGAAATGGAATAAACAAAAAAAAATAAGAGACCCAGGCAAAGTTCTTTATAAAATATGAGAAGGGAAAGACAGTTTTCATATGTGGAGAATCAGGGACAGTTCTATAGAGAAAACACTTTTATTGGCGCTTGACATAAGGGAGGAATTTCAACACAAAAATTTAGAAAGAGTCCCATCTAGCATGTGGACAGCATAAGAAAAGTCTAGAACAGGAGACAACAATAATGTGACAGTGAATTGAGATAATTTTTTTTTGGCTAAAATGTGGAATATGTTCCATTATGGAGAGTAGCTTGAGGAAAGACAGGACAAGTAGCTTGAAGTCACACTGTGGAAGGCTTTGGATGACAGGATGTTTATATTTTATTCAGTAGAAAATTGGAAAGTACAGAAAGTCTTTCAACTGAAAACTGACATGGTCATGGCACTGCATTAGGAGAATTACTTAGCCAACAGTAAGGAGAACAGACTCAAAAGGGGCTAGACTAAGAACGGGCAGATCAGCTAAAGGGCTGTTATGATAGTCTAGGCAAAGTGAGAGAAGGAGCTAAAAATAGAATTCCAGGAGGAATGAAATGTAGGGACTAGATACAATATGTATTACAGAGGTAGGTATGACAGGAGTTAGTAGCATATTCTATTTGTGAGTGAGGGAAAGAAGATTTATAAAGGAGGAAGTTCAGAAGGAGGCACAGACAAGTAGGAAAACTTTGCAATTAATATACTGAATTTGCTTTATGCTATTAAAATAAGCTTTGAATAATAGATTCATAGTTTTAAAAGTGATCCTTTTTATTCTATATAGAGAAATGATCATATTTATTAGTGTTCATCAAATTCAGAAAAACAAATTATTAAAATTATTTTTAAAAAGGAGAAATGATGAACATTTTGCTATTTTCCTTATTATTATTTTTCTTTTGATACTAATAAGCCCCTGTCCCCCCAACTGTATCTAGGAGGTTGTAAGAAGAAGAACCAAAAATATCAACATTTAACCCAGTGTAAACGAGGAATACTGTAGTCCAAATGATAATTGTAGAGAGGTTGGATATGTCTTATAAAGTAGTTTTTTTTAGTGTACAATGTAAAGAAATAAAAGAAAACAACACAATATAGAAGAAGAGAGATCTCTTCAAGAAATTGGAAATATTAAGGGATGGTTTCATGCAGAAATGGGCATGATAAAATACAAAAGTATTATGGGTTTAGCAGAAGCAGAAGGCATAAGAAGAGATGGTAAGAATAAACAAAAGAACTACACAAGAAAGATCTTTGCATCATTGATAACTATAATGATGTAGTGTCGATCTAGAGCCAGACACCCTAAAGAATGATGTAAAGAACTAAGAAGGGTAGTGAAGGTAATATAATTCCAACTGAGTAATTTAAAACCCTAAAAAATGATGCTGTTAAGGTGCTATGCTCAATAAGCCTGCTAATTTGGAAAACAACATAGTGGCCACTGGACTGGAAAAATCAGTTTATGTGCCAATCTTAAAGAAGGGAAATGCCAAGGAATGTTCAAATTACCAAACAGTTGTTTATATTGCATACCCCAGCAAGCTTATGCTTAACATTCTTTAAATTAGTCTTCAGTGATATGTAAATCAAGAATTAGCAGAGATGGAGGATAGTTTTCAAAGAGGCAGAAAAACTAGAGACCAAATTGCCGTAATTCACTGGATTAGGGAGAATGTAAGGAAGGTCCACACAAACAAAAAAAAAAACTATATTTCTATTTCATTCACTACACTAAAGCCTTTGACTTTGTGGATCACAACAAAATGTGGCAAGTATTTAAAGAGATGAGAGTAACAGATCATCTTAGTTGTTCCCTGAGGAACCTGCATGTAGGCCAAGAAGCAACAGTTAGACTGAGCAGGGAACAAATGATTGCTTTAAGAGTGGACAAAGAGTAGGGCAAGACTACATATTGTCATTTTCCTAATTTAACTTATGTGAAGAGTGCATAAGATGAAATGCAAGACTAGGTGAATCAAAATCTGGACTTGCTGAGAGAAATATTAGCAATCTGGGATATGCAGATAATACCACTCTGATGGCAGAAAATGAAGAGGAATTAAGAAGCTTCTTGAAGAGGGTGAAAAGCAGAGTGGTAAAAGGTGGTTTTTAGGATTAACATAAAAAAATTAATGTACTGGCAACTGATTTCAATTTTCTGGCAAATAGATGGAGAAGAAATGGAAGCAGTGTCAGATTTTATATGGTTTGAGTCAACAATTGATGCAAACAACAACTATAGCCATGAAATTTAAAAAGATGCTTATTTCTTGGAAGAAAAGCTATGCTAAATTTGGATAGTATATAGAAAAGCAGAGACATTCATTAGCTTTCTGACAAAGGTCTGTGTAGTCAATGTTATGTTGTGGTTGTTGGTTTTTTTTCCATGGGCAATGTATTGATATGAGAGTAGCACTGTAAGAAATGCTGAATGCCACAATATACGAACTTTGGAATTATGGTGCTGGAGAAGATTTTTAATAGTTCCTTGGACAGCAAGGAAATCAATTAAAGTGATACTTCAATTAATTCAAGCTATTAACTGGTAGTTAAAATATTGAAGCCAAAAGTTGAGTAGTTTGGCCACATGATAAGAAGAGAGGAAACATTGGAAAGGATACTGATGTTTAAAAAGTCTGAAGACAAAAGCAAAAGAGGATGTCCAAAGAAAAGACAGATAGATCGTATCATGGAAATAATAAGCATGAACCTGGGCAAGAGATAGCAGAGGATAGAAGGATTTTACCATGCTATGTTCCATGGGATCATGAAAAATAGTCAGAAACAGATGAATGATGAAACAACAACATAAAAACATAATACAATCATGGTAAGTATTGGCATGTTTGAGGAAAGTATCACACAAGTACCTGAGGAAAATTAGACATCAGACTGTTGCCATGTCTCAGTATAACATATTTGTCTATTAATGTGACAACATCACATAACAGGGACCAGAGAAGTCATCATCTACTATATTTATGATTATAATGAACTAAAGTCACTGGGGAAAGGTGCCTCCTTGGTGGTGGTGTGTGACATTTTCCACATTTGTTCTATGTGTTTATTTAAAATTATAAACAATTGTTTTCTCCAAGAACTGTGTATTGGAAATGGAGTGAAAATACATTGTTCAAATCAAAAATTTCTCACATTATTATTTTTTTTTGGTGTGGGTAATGAGTCAGTGAAGTGAAAAATCTTTCAAGCATTTTCAATCCTTTTTTGTCTTATTAAAGCTTGGATAAAAGGATTATAAAGCCCCACAAAAGAAGAACAAAGTCAGAGGCCTGAGTGGCTGAAAGGATGGTAATGACATTAAAAATAAAGCATTTAGTGGAAGGGGGAGGTTTATGGAGGAAGATGATTAATTTAGTTCAATACACATTGAATTTGAGGTGTCAACAAGATATCCTAATGCATCTGTCCAGCATTCATTGAGAAACACTGGCCTGAGTAGTCTGTAAAGGGCATAATTCCTTATATTGTTATAAACAGTGGATAAATACCATGCTTTAGCATTAGCACATAACATGCACTCCAGAAACCAACAAACAAGCAATGCTTAAGCAGCTGGAATTTTTTTTTTTTCCTGATGGCAAGTTAGGAGACAGAGTGATAAGCAAAATTGGCAGTCTGATTATAGTGACAAAGGCAGAGTGATGTACAAAAAATGTACTGGAAGTAGGTCTGAGAATGACATGTGTGATCACATTCTATCTTTATTGGCAGTGTAATAATTTTAGAATTAAAGTGGCGAGATGCACAATAAATGTTAAACCTTGATAGCTCTAAAAAAATTCAGTGTATAGCTATAAAGAGACCTCATTCCCTAACTTTAGCCAACTCCTGCTGAAACCATATGGGAAATGCCTCTAGGATTTTGAAAAAAATCCTAGAAAAGCCAGGTAAATATTTTGAATTACTAAACTATTCAGATTTTTAAGGGCAAATAATATAATCCCTTGATTTATCCCATCATATTTTGGTCATTTTCTTTTCCTCTTAAGTATGTGAATGTACCCAGTATGGTTCATTCTGATCTGGGTCCAGAGCACATAAGTAAACAAATCCAAGATTCTGGTTGCTGTGGAGCTAGATTATATCATTTTTACTTACCCTTACATCCTTTGTGCTTGCAGACATAAAAATTTGGAACTTCAAAACTAATCAAGGATGGAAGAGAAAGGGCAAATAAAAAGATTCTCATACTACTCCATGGGTTCTATTTTTTATATTATATTTTTTCTGACACCCTTTGTCTCTTTTTATTTTCCTTCTCTGGATGTCTGTTTGCAGTAAGTTTCAGGGAATCTATTTTCTTTTCCACTCACAATAGTTAATCCATCTCAAACTTTTATATGGGAACATATGGGAATCCAAGATAGGTTGTTTCGGATTTAAAGTACTCTGTGGGTCCACATGCACTCAAAACCACAGCTCATAAGTCCCATAGGAGTAATAACTTGTACTCCAATTGGTCAGAGTGAACATTAGTGAAATAGCATAATCAAAAGAATAGCAAAGGAAAACTTCCTCCCATGAAATTTCAGTATATTCTTCAATATATAGTATTAGTGGAAAAAAAATGAAGCTACTTGGCTAATACACATAGAAAGGGGAAAAAAATGTAGAACACATTGTGGAAATGGCACACATATAGGAAAAATGTGGGTCAGGCCAGGATATACTTGGAGAGTGGTGACTCATATCTCCATTGCTGGAGGACTGCTGAAGATTTCTGTTGATATTATCACCCTATCCCCCAGAAGCAGCTAGGAATAAGCCCCACATCAGGAAGATATGAATTCAAATATTCACACAGATACTACCTCTGTGACTTGGGGCAAGCCATTTAACTGCTGTTTGCCTTGATTACTTTAAAAATAAAATGAGGATAATAATATAACTTATTACCCAGGGATGTTGTGACGATCAACTGACATAAAATTTTTAAAAGATCTTTGCACAATGCCTGGAACATAGTAGGCACTTACGCATCCTGGATGCTTTATTCTAATGTGCCTATTGTTAGATAGTGCTTGGTGGGTCCTATGATTGCTGCTGGTTGCTACTGGTCATGGCTCCATTGGGCTTCATATAGTAGAGTCCCTCTCCTACTAGCTTCTACATCCTGGCAGGGCAAACAAATTAATACACAGTCTTGTGCTGTGAAACTAACTCATGAATTTACCTCTGCTATGGAGATATCTAGCATACATTACTTCTGCTCTTTCCCCTTTGTCCTGGTGTGATAGAAGTCCAAAATTCTGCCTAGACATTCAAGGAAATGGGAAAGACAGAGGGAGATTGGAAGGGATAAGATATTTCTTTTTCTTGGACAGCTCCTGGCTTAGGAAACGTCAAGTCCAAAGACAATCTGCCCCAAACTCTCATCTTATCTTCTTCAACCTGGCAAAAAGTGCAAGACATTAATTCAACTCTGCCAGAATAGTAAAGGATAGAGGGAGCTGGTGGAGAGAACCTGAGTGTATGACTGGAAGGTAAAAGTAACTGGAATCCACCAAGGGCCAATCTTGTCCTTCCAGAAACTACTATCTAAGAGTCTAAGGCCTGTAAAAACTGCATTCCCCAATACTGGACAAAGCTGATACTAGATTGAAGACTAGGCACAGGAATTATTCTGCTAGTAAAGGAAGAAAAAGAATCAGAATGTGAGCAACAAGGCAATATAAAAACCAGTGGGTAAAAGCACCACTGGTATCACAAAGAAGAAAAATCTGTTAAAAACTTAGAGCACTAAATGCTTATAAATTATATTCATCTTTTCAAAATTTGTTCTCTTGGTTAACTCATTCATGAACACTTTGGACTCCAAATTAACTATTACACCTCTATTTTGAATATCTCTTCTTTTGAACTTATTTTGCCCTTGTTTATTTATTGGATTTCTATTCTTTAAATGCATATCCAGTCTATTAAGACTTTCCTTTTATATTTTGAAAAATGCATGTTCTTAGGCATATAACTTTTGAATGGAAAATAGTTTTAGTTGAATCCCAGGAATTTAGTTTCATTGGTCTTTTAGTTAATTATATATCATTGAGCCATATATTACTTAGAATTTCATTGTGTCCAGTTAGATTTGTCTATTTTGTTATGTTCCCTAAACTGCTTATAATTTTATTGCCTTGTGATCTGTAAATTATATTTTTTATCATTTCTGCCTTTTTACATTCATTTGTAATATCCCTATGCCATAATATATGGTCAGGTTTTAAACACTAATTATGTTGAGAAATACATATACTCTTTAGTGATCACATTCAGAAGATGTCATAAATGTTTCAACTAATTTTTCGGCAATTTGTTCAAATGAATAGTCCCCTTTTGTTTAACTTTTCATTAAATTTTCTGAACCCTGAGATAGATAAATTAAAATATCCTATTATTATTATTATGTTACTATTTTTAGCACCTCGAAATTCAGTAATTTTTTCCTTTATTAATTTAGATGCCATAGCATTTGGGACCTGAAAGTTTAATATTGATATCAGGGTTTTTTTAAACTTTGGTTTCTTTTTAGCATAATGTGTGTGATGTCCTTGTTTATCTTTTATTACCTGCTCTTTCATTTTGTCAAACTGTTTAACCAAATCAAATTTAAAGTTGTTAGTTAAGTGTGCCTTTTCCTCTGTCTCACATTGTTTTTATTCCTGATTTACAGTTATTATTGGCTTTGTCTTTTTTCAAGATAGTATTTGTGTTTAAACAAATGCACATATATCTGAAAGAATATTGCAAGACAAAAGAAAATTAATCTATATGTGAGGAGGTAGAGGGACTTGTGTCCCAGGAGAACATGGAACCAGAGAAAGTTGCTCCACAATGATTCAAAGAAGACATAACAATTGTGAAACAACAATTGAAGTTTGTACAGAAGAAATAACTGGTAGAATAGAAAATCCTGAATCCATGGTGGCAAGTCACAACAATAGAGGGACTTGCTCTTTGAGAGGGCAGAAAGACCAACTCATTGGGGATGAAATTACATAGAAGTTAAGAAAAAACAGAAAGGAGAATGAAGAAATGAGATCTCTATGTAAGTAGAATATATTGATCTAGAAGATAGTCTTCCAGAACAAAACAAAAATCAAGTCAAAAATTTAGTGCTAATAAGGCAAAGGATAATTTTATAAAACCGCATGGAATTTTTGAACACAAAAAACAGTAATAATCAAGAGAATTCACAGATTATCCTAAGAAAAAAGTTTTTTTTTTTCAGAGTGAATGGGAATGGCACTTCAAGAAAATAAATTATATAATAAAGCTGAAATCATCAAAATATTATCTACCGGTTAAAAAAATAGATAAGTAGATCAATGTAACAGACTAGTGTAATGGGAATGTAAATTTTAAAGATCTTCCCTTCCCCTAGGTTAAGTGCACCTGGAGCCTGGGGTGGGAGGCTTGTTTTTCAGTAGATACTTCTTGATTGGCCAGTGAGTCAATAAGGTTGTTACATTCTCTGAGCCAGAAGAAGGCTATATAAGCCCTGATGTGTAGCTTTGTTTTGGGGCTCACTTTGAGAAGTGTTTGGTGATTTGATATGAATTCTGGGAAGCCGTTGTCCAGAGCCCCCCGGCTTTGAAACCCAGATGTTGAAACCCAGATGTTGATTGGGTATGGATGTAATGGTTGGACAGTTTGAAATCTGTCTACTTGATCTGTTTCTGTCTTTATAATTCTGTCTGTATACTTTGAAGTTCAGGGTGCTGATCTTTTCCCCCTGAACTAGGTAAACGATATATGTTTAACTGATTAAAGTAAGCTTGTTAACCCATTTTGAGTTGCTTTCGTGTATCAAAGCAGATCCAAGAACCTGTGCTGGCAGCAAACCCTGAGGATGCCTGGGGTGCTTGCTGCTACAACTAGACAAGGGAAAATTAGAAATAATGGAACTCAATAACCCTGTGTTCAATAAAGGTAAAAACATAAATTACCTAGGAAAGAACTCCTTTGATAACAATTGGTCGGAAAAGTGGAAAGAAGTCTGGCAGAAAATTATACTTATAGCAACATATTATAATACATTCCATGATAAATTCAAAATAAATATGTGTTCTGAATATAAATGATATTATGTTTAGAAAAAATATGAGAGAAATGGATCATATTTATCTTTTCAGTGCTTAGCAGTTCTGTGCTAAGCTAAAACACATAACTTAATGAGTATTTTTTTCTGTTTTTATTTTCATTTTTCAAATGCTTTATTAACTTCTGGTTTACATCATTCATCTCCACCAGATTTTGAGTTAGAAATTTTCTCCCCATTTTTCCCATACTTACCACCCCAAAATAGCAGTCCCACAGGTTATCCCCTCCTCCAATATGCTCTCTCCCATATTTTCTCCCATACCCCTTTTGATTTTCCAGTGGATCTCTATGCCCCAGTGCCTGTATATCTGATTTCCCAATTACATGTAAATTAGTTTAATAATAGTAAATATATTTAAAAAATTTATTTTAAAACTTTGAATTCCAGATTCATTCCCTTCCTCCCTTGTCACACACCCTTACTGGGAAGATAAGAGTTCAGTATAGATTGTACATGTGTGGCTAATGCAAAACAATAACATAGTAGATCTATTGTAAAAGACTGACTATATTTCCCTTCCTCCTATCCCACCTCCCACTTGTTCTATTCTCTACTTTGATCCCATCCCTTTCAAAAGTGGGTAATTCCAACTTCCCTCCCCCCCAGGCTGCTCTCCCTTCCATCATCCCCCCTCTCATCTCCTTTCACCCCTAGTCTCCTGGAGGGTGAGATACTCTATTTAGTGTGTATTTCTTTCCCTCCTCAAGCCAAATTCAATGGGAATAAGGTTGACCCATTCCCTTTTGCCTTCCTATTCTTCCCCTCCATTGTAACCGTTTTCCCTTGCCTCATCTATATGAGATAGTTTACCCCATTCTGTCTCTCCCCATCTGCTCTCATTATGTTCCTTTCTTACCTCTTAATTTCACCTTTTAAGTATCATCCCTTCCTATTAAATTGGTCCTGGCCCTCTATCTATGTATATCTGAAAACATGTATACACACATTCACATATATATTCATATGCCCATATACCCTCATATATATACATATATATATATATATATTTCTATTCCCTTCAACTACTGAGAAAAGTTTCATAAATTACAATTATAATTTTCCCATGTAGGAATGTTAATAGTTCAACTTTTATAAGTTCCTTTTGATTTCTTTTCCCTGTTTACCTTCTCATGCATCCCTTGCTTCTTGTATCTGAATGTCAAATTTTCTATTCAAGTCTGTTTTTTTCATCAAGAATGCTTAAAAGTCCTCTATTCCACTGAATGACCATATTTCCCCTTGAAACATGATACTCAGTTTTCCTGGGTAGGTGACTCTTGGTTTTAATCCCAGCTCCTTTGACCTCCAGAATATCATATTCCAAGCCCTTCCATCTCTCAGTGTAGAAGCTGCTTGATCCTAGATTATCCTGATTGTGTTTACACAATATTCAAATTGTTTCTTCCTGGCTGCTTGTAATATTCTCTCCTTAATCTGGGAATTCTGGAACCTGGCTATAATATTCCTAGGAGTGTTCTTTTGGGGATCTTTTTCAGGATGTGGTCGGTGGATTCTTTCAAACTCTATTTTGCCCTCTGGTTCTAAAACATCAGAGCTGTTTTCTGTGAGGACTTCCTAGAGAAAGATTTCTAGGTTCTTACTTTGGTCATGGCTTTCAGGTAGTCCAATAATTTTTAAATGATCTCTCCCTGGATCTATTTTCCAGGTCAGTGATTTTTCCCATGAGATATTTCACATTGCCTTCTATTCTTTCATTTGTTTGGATCTGTTTAACAGCATCTTGATTTCTCATCAAGTCATTAGCTTCCATTTGCTCCAATCTAATTCTGAAGCCATGATTCTCCTCATTTAGCTTTTGAGATTCTTTTTCCATCTGGCACATTTGGCTTTTTAGTGCATTCTTCTCCTCATTGCCTTTTTGAGCCTCTTTTGCCATTTGAGTTAGTCTATTTTTTAAGGTGTTATTTTCCTCAGTCAGGCTGTTGACTCTCATTTCATAATTTTCTTGCATTGTTCTCATTTCTCTTCCCAATTTTTCCTCCACTTCTCTTATCTCCTTCTTAAGGTCCTCCATGGCCTGTAACCAGCTCATATTTTCCTTTGAACCTTTTGGTGCATGAGTTCTGACTTTACTGTCTTCCTCCTCTTCCATGCTTTGCTCCTTTTTGTCCCCCAAACAGGAGTCTAATGTTGGAATCTTCTGTCTGCTTTGTTTCCTTTGCCTGTTCATGTCGCCCCTCAGTCACTTGACCCCTGGGCTTTTTGCCACAATAGGACTCTGCTACCACCAGACAGGGGAGCTTTCCTTCCAAACACTGGGGTTTTCTTAGCTGCCAGAGGTATTAGTTGGGCACCCTCTCTGAGGTCTTCACACTCTCTGGAAAGCTGGACACACACCCCAGGACCTCTACCCTAGACTGTAATCCTGATCCAAGAAGGTCCAAGCAAGAGCTATTACCCCTCAGACTGGTGCTTTGTCCCCCTACACTCTGCATGCTAGGAGCTGAAGCTGCCACGTGATGCTGGCTGGCTGTGCCAGTGTCTCAGTGGCTTCTTGCCCTGGGGGAAAAAGCCACACACTCCCACTCACTGGGTCCCAAAGTCCATACTGCACTGACCTCTCACTTTGTCCCTCATGTCTATGTGTTCATAAATCTGAGTAGGAGTGCCAGCCCTGGAGACGGGAGGACCCGGGATCATTTCTGGCCTCAGATACTTAATACCCACAAAAAATAACTGATCTTGTAACCTTGGGCAAGTTATTTAAACCCAATTACTTAAAAAAATCATTCTTCATCTGCTTAATTCCATGTAGAATAAAAATAATAACTAACATTTATCTAGTGCTTACTATATGCTAAATTCTTTGCAATTATTATCTTATTCTATCATCATAATAACCTTGGGGATTAGGTGTTACTATTATCCCCATTTTATAGATGAAGAATCTGAGGCAAATAGTGGTTAAATGACTCACCCAGGCTGGATTTAAACTTAGATCTTTCTACCTCCTAGTCCCACATGCTATACACTGTTTCACCAAACTGTCTCAATAACAAAGAAAATCAAAGGGGAAGGTTGGGGAAATGAGGATCGATTTGCTACCATTATTTCATTCATAAACGGTTCAGCAGGACACAGAGAAAACAAAATTATGAAAAAATAAGATATATTTTATCCTTAAAAATTCTGGTGAAAAACGTGGAAATTACTTATGGATTTATGTTAGACACACTATTTTATTGTACCAGTAGAGCATTATGTTTCTTAGGGTCCCTCAGCATAAAAATTGGGAACCTTCATCTCTCATTTAGAAGTTGTTTTCTTATGGTGGGGGAGTTTCTGGGGGTAAGTAGCCGAAGACCTCATAGGGAAAACCTTTTGTTTAAAGATATACCAACTTTAAATCATGTTCAAGCTTATTTTTTCTCTTATTAATAATATTTTCTAACAATTAATTCATATTTTAAGTTTGAAATGTGAGAGATGTCATTAATACTGATTATTTTAAGAAATGAAGACATATAGTTGGGAAAAATAAAACCAAATTAAAATCAATCATATATTGAAGAACTCTAATGAAAATAAAAGCAAGGAATTTGACAAAATCTGACAATCTTTCAATGATTTCTAAAATGTTGGCAACATTATTTATTTCTTCATAAAATATATAAGAATAAATTAGTTTTATATAATAACCAATAACCACATGTAATCCACTTGGTGTAATGAGATGAAAAAAATGGAGCTGTCATAGCAGAAAAGGCCACCTCAGTCCCATTGTTTGAAGCCCATGAAGGTGGAATCAGGTTTAAGCTTAAGGGTCACTTGAAAGAACATTGAAGTTTTAGCTTCTAGGGAGCTTCTTCTAGGATTTATCTTTGCCGCATAATTGATGCACATATAAGAAAAAGGGAAGTATACTGTAAATTCCATAACAGTGCTTTTTAATTTTTTTATCTTCGTTTCAGTATATAGCACAGAGTAAGTGTTTTATTAGATATTTTCCCAAATGCTATACCACAGAAGTCAAGGAAGAAGAAAATATCAGGATGGATCAGTTAATCAACACTGTTATATACTGAGAGAGTCAAGGAAAGTAAAGAATGAAAATAAAAGAAAGGTAAATTATATTTGTTAATAAAGTGGGCAATTATGACTTTTAATAAAGTGGTTTCTGGAGAGTAATAGGCATAGTAGCCAAATTGAATGGTGTTGAAGAAAATAATGGATGTTGAGGTAGTGAACACAAAAAGCAAATGTGGAGTAACTTTTTTTCTAAAAGCTTGAAAATGAAAAGGGATAGAAGAAATAGGATGCCAACTGTAGGCATATACCAGGTTCTAAGAAAGATTTTTAAGCGGAGAAAGTAGATAGGTAGATAGATAAAACAACTTATAAAGCAATACAATCATCTAGGCACTGTGGTTAGTGCATATCCTCAAGAAGCTTACATTCTAATAAGGAAAATAAGCCTGGGAACCAGAGAAAGAGAGACATTCATATGAAGAGGAGTAAGATTACTGATAAGGAGGTAGAGAAGTCTCCAGAGTGAACCTATCAGATTGTGTAACATGACAAAACAGGAAAAAAAATTAGGAAAATGACAAATTTTGAAGAAGATAAATGTTCAAAAATATGGGAAAATTAGAACACTAATGCATTGTTGTTGGAACTCATCCAACCATTTTGGAGAGTAATTTGGAACTATGCACAAATGGCTATAAAGCAGTTCATACTCTTTGACCCAGCAATACCACTTCTAAGGTTGTATGCCAAAGAGATCATAAGAATGTGAAAATGACCTACATGTATTTATAGATACTTTTTTTGTGGTGGCCAAGAATTGGAATTGAAGGGTTGCCCATCAATTGGTGAATGGCTGAACAAGTTGTGGTATATGAATGTGAATGGACTGCTATTGTTCTATAGGAAATGATTAGCAGACATACTTCCAAAAAACCTGGAAAGACTTATATGAACTGATGCTCAGTGAAGTGAGCAGAACCAACTGAACATTGCACATAGCAACAGTCATATTGTGTGATGACTAATTTTGATAGACTTAGCTCTTCTCAGCAATGCAAGGAGCTAAGATAAGTAAAAAAAAAAACTTGGGATGGAAAATGCTATCCATATCCTGAGAAAGAACTATGGAGTATGAATGCAGATACTATTTACTCTCTTTTTTGTTGTTGTTTTGTTTTGTTTCTTCTTTTTCATGGTTCCTCTCATTGGTTCTAATTTTTCTTTACAACATGACTAATGTGAAAATAAAAATAAATAAATAAAAATAATGAATGAATGAAATGAATAAAAGAGTGAAGTGAGTATGGCTTGACCACCTCATGAAATTGTGGTCTGTATTAGAAATTCACTAATCAGAAAAGGCTATGGGGTGTAGGCCTCTCTAGGGTGTATAGGTTGCTGATAAGGAGGTGGGAAAGTCTGGAGGGGGAGGAATGAAACTGGAAGTTATCACCAATCATCCTAATAGACTAAGGTGAAAGTAAAATTACAAAGGAAGCTAACAAATATTCATAAGATAAAGTAGAAAGTCAATGGAGAAAAGGTGTAAGATCATAGCATCATCTTTCTAGAACCTTAAGATATTTCTAAAACCATCTAGGCCAGTTTTTTTTTTAGCATATCAGAAAACTGAAGCCCAGGGAGGTTGAGATTTTCTCCCAGTCAAAAAAGAGGAAACCTTCAGAGACAGAATTTGAATTCAGATCTCCTAATTCCAGAGACTGTACTCTTTACATTAGAGTAAGATTAAACTGCAATCTCTTCCATATATGTAATCACTTAAGATCTTCCTCAGTGAATGCAATAAATTTACAAAAAAAACCTTTCAATAAAAATATAGCAACATTTATTACTCTTAAATATATAATTAATGTTAAACATCATAAATTCATTTATATAAAAGATCAATTAACAGCAATCAGTTCCATTCAACAAATATTTGTAAAGTACCTACTTTAAGTAAACTTCTGTGTTTGTTGGATGCTAGAGGTACAAAGATGGGAGTAGGAAAGAACATTGTGTGAAATCAGGAAGAACAAATAATCCAGTTTCATTGGAAAACAGTATGTGAAGATGAATATATAGAATAAAGTAAGAATGTTGTAGCTAAATTGTGGAGGGCCTTAAATGACAGGCAGAAGGGGTTTAAGCATTTTAAGGAGTGTTAGGGAAGGGGAGTAAAACAGGAGAACTAGAAGAGAGAAAGCAATATAACATTCCATAAACTTAGCCTAAGATATCTTAGAGATAGCCTCTAACTGAAGTGATGAAACCCATTCTCAATTTCCACAAGTTTCCTATAGATTATTATTAACAAGTTTGAGGAGTCATAAGATTTTCAAGTTTTTAAATATCTTAGGAGTCAATGAGTCCACCTCCCTCATTTTGCACATGAAGACACGGAGGGCCCATGATCTTAATTAAATTACTTGCCCAAAGTCACACATGTAGTAAGCTGTAGAGAAGGGATTTGGACTCATGCCCTCTGACATTGAATCCTGTTCTCTTACTATATAACTCACTGCCATAGATATATACAGGCACAAAATAATTTCTAAACAATGCCTCTTATATACAAAATAGTTGTCATTTGCTATATGTTTTCATCTCTTCAATTCTTCTTTCATATATAAGCATAGATACCTCATTGATCAAACAATAAGCATTTATTAAGCACCTATTATATGTCAGGCACTGTAGGGACTGCTACAGTAGGGACTGTCAGACACTGCTAGGGACACAAAAAGAGAAGAAAGTCCCTGCCTTCAAAGAGCTTACAGTCTAGAGGAGGAGTAGATATACAAGCTAATATATAAAAATCAAGCTATGTACAAGGTAAATAGGCAATAATTGACAGAGGTGAGGCAGTAGAATTAAGAGGGTTTGAGGAAGACTTTCTCTAGAAAGTGGGGTATTAGTTCAGCACTTAAAGGAAGCCAGGGAGGTCTGATAAAGTTCTAAACCCTTCTAGATTTGTTGAAGTTTTTTTTTTGAGGGTTTCTATGACTTTAAAATGCTTTCATCATCATGTGGCCAAGCTATTGATATACTTCCCCAAGGTAACCGAATCCTTGAATATCCCTTAGAACAGGTGAGTCTCTATTTTGCCTCCAAGTGCTTAGCAATCATTCAGAGAATAAAGCATTTAAAAAAAAAAACTATGTTCTCTTTCTTTGAGGGACAGAACTCACCTGAAGATTTAATTCCAGGTCCATTCCATGCCTCACCACAAGTGTTTACCCTCTTGACCTTTCTTTTCAACTTCTAGCTGTTGAGTTCATTTTGCTATTCTTCTTTATGTTTACTTTTTTTTCTTTTCTTTCTTTCTTTTTCTTTTCTTTCTTTTTGCATTTAAAAATAGAGATGGAAAACACTTGGGTACAGGAGTTGAAAGACTGACTGAAAGAACAAACTTTAAAAAAAATCTTCCCTTGCTGTGTTTTTAACTAAAGGGTTTTTAACTCATGGTCTTTTTACAGCCATCTCCCTTCAACAGCTTTTGCCTCAGAGTGAAATGAAGACACAAACTGGTACACAGAATGCCACCTGTTCCCTCTGATTTGCAGCCGGAGAAAATCACAGTCTTCATTCAGGAACCTGCTCAATAGCCAGCTTGTTTTTAATGACTCACAAGCTGGAAAGATCAAGCAGTCAGCTTCCCCTTTGCAAGACTTTCATCCAGTCTTCTTTTCTGGAATAGACTCAAAAGTGTGACCAATAGACTGGCATGGAATGGTATAAAGAAAATTAAATTAAGTGAACATTTATTAAACACCAGTTAGGTGCAATGCTCTACTTTTGATGTTAGTTTTTGAATCACATCTGACTCTTCATTATCCTATTTGGGATTTTCTTGGCAAAGATAACAGAGGGGTTTGCCATTTCCTTCTCCAGATAATCTTACAGATGAGAAAACTGAGGCAAAGAAGGTTAAGTGACTTGCCCAAGGTCATAGAACTAGCAAATGTCTAAGGCTCTACTCAAGGCCCTGGATAATCATCACAGATTATTTTAATTATTTACAAATTAAATTCAATTTAATAACTCATCAATTATACCCATTTCTAGCCCTCATTAATACAGATGTATTATTTCCATTGTTTTCTAATTGTTTTCCTGGGCTCAAGTCATTTCCCACTCTAATTCCTCCTCTCAACTACTAAAGTGATTTTCCTAAAGCATAGGTTTGATCATGTTACTTGTAAACAAACAAAAAAAAATCCAGTGTCTCCCTATTATCTCCAGGATCAAATATAAATCTTTGTTTGACATTTGAAGGCATTCAAAGTCTAACCCCTTCCTTCCTTGTTAATCCTCTTACATTTTACTCCCTGCCAGATATTCTACGGAGTAGTCATGTTGGCCTTTTTGCCACTAGAGTTTCACTATAGGACATAAACATCTCTCAGCTCAGAAGTTCCTTTGCACTGGCTATTCCACATGCCTGGAGAACATGACTGATTTCCCTCCCAACCCCAAATTCTTAGAACCGTTAGCTTCCTTAGTGACTCAAGTGCCGCCTCCTCTAGGTGTCAAGGCACTACCATCTTCCCAGACATCCAGGATCACAGCCTTAGTGTCAGTCTTGAATCTTTGCTCTCTTACCTTTCCATATCCAATCTGTTTTCAGGTTTTTCTGATTATGTCTTTATGTCTCATTCACATAAGTATGTATGCATGTATGCAGGTGTGTACATATACCTGTGCATGTACACAGATATGTGTATGTATATGTGACTTTGATTTAAAGCATATATAATATGTTATATATATATATATATATATATATATATATATATATATATATATATATATATA
>NW_027187308.1:4275644-4288673 GCF_028583685.1 Petaurus breviceps papuanus | reverse complement strand
ATATATATATATATATATATATATATATATATATATATATATATATACACACACACACACACTTGGACTCTACTCATTTATGTCCCCTTCTTTACCACCCATTCTAGGTCATTATCACTGCACACCTGTTCTACTATATAGCCTTATTGTTGGTTATCCAGCCTTGTATCATCTCACTCCAACCCATCCTCCTCAGCTTTCTAAATGATCTTCCTAAACCATTAATCTGACTATCTCTGATGCTTCATTAAACTCCAGTGGTTCCCTATTACCTTTAAGATCAAATATGAATTTTTTCTGCCATTTAAAATCCTTCTTAACCAGTGCTCCCTACCTTTCTAATCTTCTGACTCCTCAACTCCATCTCTCCACATAATCTTTAATCCAATGTTGCTAGACTTTTTGCTGCTTCTGACACAAGATTTTCCCATTTCTACATCCCAAATATTTTCATTGGTTCTGTCTCGTGTCAGGAATTCTCTCCCTTCTCAACTCTAACTCATTTTCCTTGTTTTCCTTCAAGAATCAGTCAAAATCTTATCTTTACAAGAAACCTTTCCAACCCCAGTTGCCTTTAAAATTCTAGTACCTTCACTCTGTTTATCTCCAATTTAGCTTGCAAATGTCTTCCTTATACTTAATTGTTTGCATATCATCAACCCCAGGGACTGAAGCATTTTTGTCTGTCTCTGCCCCCATTTTATCCCTAGCGCTTTACATAATGTGGTCTCAAGGCCTCATGTTCCCCACCCTTGGACTAGACTTTCCTGTCTAGGTGCCAATTGTGATGCCCTCTAAGAATGCCTTCCCCTTATTCTTTATCTTGTCTCTTTTGATGTTTAGTACAAAAGTACCTATATAATATATTTAATTTACATGCATTTTATGTTACACATACACACATAAATACATGCATATACACATATATGTGTATGTATGTGTGCACACACACATACCTATATCTATACCTAAAAGTAAAACAGTACTTGGTCTTGAGCTTACTTTCCAAAGGGGGAGAAAATGTTTGTGTACATATGGATATAGTTTATTGTGATATAGTACACATATACAAATATTTGCATATATATATATATATATACATCCTGCATATATATTGCCTCCTCTTTTGTAATTTTGCATACATATATGTACATATTTACTCATGCCCATACATATGTCACTGAACACAGTGCCTTCACATAGCAAGGGTTCAATAAATGCTCATTGACAAAGCCTCTGTTATGTACAGGACTCTGTGCTAGGCCTAAAGGAATGACAACAGAAGGACCAAAAATAAATCCTTGACTTTGAGAAGTTTATATTCTATAAAATATAAATTTAGGCAGCATAGTATGGAAAATTTGGAGTCAGAGGACCTAACCACCTTTATGACTCCTTGTCTTTTAATTTTCCTGGGCTTCAACTTCATGATCTGCAAAATGGGGGCATTGGACCAGATGATCTATGTGGTCTTACAAGTTTCTAAGTATAAAATCCTGTAAAGTGTTTGTCTTGAAAAGCCTTATGAATCTCACATCATATATACATATGAACACTCATATGTATGCACACACATATATTTTATCAATTCTCCCTCTTTACCAATGAGGAGATTGAAACTCAAACAAATTAAATGACTTATCCAGGGTCCCACAAGAGCTAGCAATCTGGGTCAGATTTGGTCTTGTTTTCTGGGTGTGAAGCTAATAGTCTCCCCTTCCTTTGTACAATACCATATCTTACTGGCAATTTTCTGTTTATGTTTTCCATCCCAGGTGCCTACAATCAACTCTCATTCTTGTGAAATCTGTTCCATGATGATGCTTACAATTCCAGTTGCTTTTCTCTAATCCCAGAAAAGGAAGCTGAGAGAAAGGGTTATGGCTTAAATACAAACTGTAGTCATGAGAGAGAAAAAAAAGAAAGAAATGCTTTTTTGTAGCCATGGTAAGGTTAGCTCTATAGCTCTATTCATGTATAAAAAAGAAAACTAACATTTTTTATGAAGTTCTTCAGGGTACCTTGAAAGACAATGTCTTTCTGCCACCCCCTGATTGCTTAATGTGTCCCTGACCAATTAATGTTGCTCCTATGCCCTGAAAGCTTGCTGGCCACCTTTATTGGTCCCTAAATGCCTGTGTTCTACTACCAGGCCTTAGGTTCAGTCTTAGCTCCCTGTGGAATTCTACAAAGATGCTCAGAGAATAAGACATACATAGGTTCTTTTTAATTTAAATTGAACTATGCTAGGAATCCAAATTATTAACAAATAAATGTGCCCTATGGCAAAAATTCTTCCTACTACTGTTAGCTAGCTCCTGTGGATATTTAGTAAAAGAGTTTTAGAGAACAGAAATAGAGAGAATTGCTGATGAAATTTGCAAAGCTGAGCTTATTACTATAAGTCTTTAAAAGTCATGTAATATTCTTTCTGCTGTTGCCGTGCAAATTTTTTCCTCTTTCTTTCCAGGCTTGCACAGAACCCACAATAGCTATTCTAAATATTTTCATTTTTCAAATACCCACCCCTATCTGGAAAATTCTTAGAGTGTGACTTTATCTCCTACTTTACTCAGATCAGGACATTTATTTTGTATTCCTTGTCTCAAAAACTCTCTGTTATCTTTACCCATTAAGTTTTGATTTTACTTCTAGCTCAACAGAAAGACCTGCCTGTATTTTTCATGAAGTGCAATGTATGTCAAGGTGTCAAGAAATTTTTATTTCATTGGTGTGTGAAAACCCTCTAGAACTTAGACTGTATACAGCTTAAAGCATTAAAGGTTTGCTTGAGACACTTAGGAGTCAGGTGGCTTGACCAGGGTGACATTTATTTTGCTAGAGGCAAGACTTACACCCATATCTTCCAGAATCCAAACTTCCATTCTCATGTTCTTCCTATAGTTAGTGCTATATACATAAAAAATAGTCATATTGGGGTGGACAGGTGGCACAATGAGTAAGAGCTCCTGCTCCTGTGTCAGGAGACCCGGGATCGGTTCTGGCCTCAGATACTTGACACCCACACAAAATAACTGGCCGTGTAACCTTGAGCAAGTTACTTAACCCCAATTGCTTTAAAAAAATAGTCACATTAGGCTCAATTGGTACAGCAAAGAATTTTGCCATTTGCTAGGAAAGACAGGATCATTCCAAATTCTTCAGGTACCTGGGAAAAACTCAACTTTTATTGGATTACAAAGGCTTTCTTTCAAAGTCTGTGGGAGTTCTGTACTGAATTGTGCTTTTAGAATCAAAGAATGAGGCTTGGAATTTCCACATAGGAAAATATCTCTCTTTTTAGAAGGCATCCTCTTACATAATATCAAGTAGGGTTTAAACAAAAAGAAAAAAAGTCACAGAAGAGTTTAGAAATTGGATCAATTATTAAAGCAAATGGATGTCAATTCATTAAGTTGTGACAAAGAGGAAATTAATTGAAGCAGCAATGTACTTTTTTATAATAAATTTATTAATATATTTCAAGGACATAATATGGCAAATTCTTTCTGAGTGTAAGATCACCAGATCAATGATGTATTCTCACATGTCCTGTATAATTACAGCTTAGCATTAAGTGAGATACTGTAAAATATATACAGTCACATTATAGCAATTCTTTCTTTTAACACCTACTTAAAATCCATTTGTACATGTTTTGTTTTGTTTTGTTTTTCCTGTTAGCATTTAGGATGCTCCATAAACTCCAATTATGACTTTAGACTTTATGGGCAACTATCAAAATGCCTTTAGTTAATTCAACTGATATTTCAAAACAGTAAAAGCCCCCAAATGTAGCTACTAATTATAGAAAATATCATATGCCACATTTAAGAGTACACTGTACATGATTTTCATATCGCAATAACTCTTATGTTCCTTATGTGTGTCTTTGCTCTTCTTATTCTTTAAGAGCAAAATGAATTTCTGTTCCAACATAAGGCAGAAACAGAGGCTCTGTTTGAGATGGCATAGCTAGAGCTCTTGCTTGTTTCCTCCCATGGCTGTGAGTCAGAGCTATAATTCCTATCTAGTTGCAAAAAGGTGTCCCTTCTGTTACATTAAAAACTGGCTGACAGATTAGCATAATACATAATTTATAAACTTGTGCTATTGATTTTCTTAAAGCACTTATAGCAAATTATACACTTGTGAATTCAAAAAACAATTTGGCCAATTTAATCACATAAAAAATTATAGTCCTTTTTAATTCTTTTCAAATGGAACATTAATGACCATTAGGTCATAGTGTGTAAGAGAGAAGGTAGCTATGTGAGAGTGGGGAAGGAACTGTACAGTTAAAAGAGGTGAAGTGATGAAAGACTATAGTTTACACTTAGGAGTTCTGCTGAACCCCTGTGACCAGAGCTGAGGATAGAAATCCAATTGATATTTGCCTGATTAGGAAGCCAGACTTTCTGCTAGGAAATGATGAAGACTGTAATAACAATATTAAATGTAATAATGGAAACCTAAGACCCCAGAGTATCACCATCACTTTAGAATGAATTTTATTTTATTTCAAAGTCAATATGTGAAAATCCCTTTTATTGCAACCTTACTTCTTTGCTCTAACTCCAGCTCTATGCCTTTGCTGAAAAAATAAGTGCTCAGAGGGGGAGAAAAGTTAAAAACAAAAAAGAAAAAAATAGAATAGAATGTGACACTTATAATTTCAAATCAGAAGAAAGCTGTATCAATAATTGCAATTGTGAATTTCATTTTCAAACTGGGCTTCCTTTTTGACTATTTTTATTTTTTTATAAACAAGCTAATTCATTTCTGGCTATATTTACTGGAGTTATTATAGCACATAAGCTTAGGGATGACGTGGACTTTCTCAGTCTTTCTGAACTTTTATGTGGCATGCCCTTTAAATGTCATTGTGCAAAGGGAAAATAAGAAACAAAGAATTCAAAACTTATCTTTTGACCTCTTTTTAGTAGGAGGGGATAATAGCTGCTAAACTTAAAATAATTATTGCATATCCTTCTTATATGTGTAATGAAAGATTCATGGGTCAAATGGTTGACTTGAATAAATCATGAATTATAAGTCAATTAAAAACAAAAAAATGGATAAAGTGTGCTGATTTCAATTCAGACAGTTAAGGCAAATTGTTCTGGTTTCCACATAAACCTGTTTCGATTTACTTTCCTTGGCCATTGATTGTGGGTCTTGTATTTATTAAGCACTATTTGCCAAGCACCATTCTAAGCACTAGACATAAATAATACAAGGAAGCAATATTGACCCTGTCCTCAAAGTACTTAAGTTCTAATGAAGAAAGACAATACATAAGGGATGTTGGAAAGCAGAATGGCAGCAGGGTATAACTTGACTAGAAAAGTGCAAGAAGATTGGTTATTGTCATAGTGGTTATTGTCATAGAACTGAGTAAGTTGAGGCCAAAGAGTGTCTATCAAAGTTCAATGACTCCAGGGACAAGGCCCCATTCTTAGGTGGGGATGGAGCGATATGCAAGACAGCATGGTTATCATAGATGTTATCTTGGCTGAATGGTCAGTCCAGGACTGACAAAATTTGGTACATGTCAGGTTACTTCTCTACTGTGACTCTTTCCTCTGTCCTTGTCCTATAGCCATATCTTTATCCTCCATCAATGAGGCCCAAATGGGAGGTAAACCAGCCTTGTAGCTTTAATTCATGCTCCCTACAAGGAATCCTTCCAGGATCAAATAAAACACAAGAAAACAATTATTGCACTAAAATGTTATGTGAAACATTCTTATTGCATATAAATGAGTTTAAAAAATATTAAGTGCTAAGTACAAAAACCTGTGCAAATTGCTCTGTATAACATTAAAAAGTAAGACTGTCCTGGCTATCATGGAACTCACATCTAATGGCCAAGATACAAAAAACAAAAAAACAAACAAAAAACAAAAAAAAACAAACCTTAGTAAATTTAAGTTGCAGCAGTTATTGCTTAGTATAAATGAGAAAATCTGCTTAGAATAAAAACTAAGATATATTATTAAGCAATGAGCTGGTATCAGACCTCAGATGAAAATTATATAATGTGATTACTACTAGTTGCACCTTGAAACAGGTACTGGGTATTCTAGATTGGATATTATATTTAATGATGTTTTGGGTTTTTTTTCCTCTGTCAGAGAGAAAATTGGTTTAAGATTCAGGAGGGCAGAAATGATCATTGTAACCCTATTCCCCAGCATAGTGCCTAATAGAATTAATAATAATTAATTTATTAACAGCAACAACAAATGTATGTTTAATTTAATTAGACATGCTCTTCCCTCCCTGACTGCACTTCAACATTTCATCCTCACCCCCTAGAATCTCATCATCCTAAAAGATCCTTTCAATTCTGAAAGTTACACCTCCTCAGTAACCCTTACCTGTGTGATCCCTTACTCCCTGTGCCTAGAGATGGTGGAGAGTGGACAATGGAAAGCTTTTCTCAGATCCTCCACTTGAAGAAGATGTCAAGGGCAGCAATCTTTCAATTCCTCATCTGACTGCATTGAATTCTTCTGGATTTTATCATCCCCCCCCCACTTCCCACTCCCTGCCAAGAATTCTCCCCCCTTCCTATCTTTCCCCTGCCTATTCAGTATTTTTGTATATATTGTCTTCCCATGTTAAGTTGTGAGCTCTTCACAGGAAAGGCTACCTTTTGCCTTTCTTCGTATACCAGATTAGCATAGTACCTAGCACAAGGAATTTTTTTTTTATTTGACTGACTACTGACAGAATCTTTGGAAAGATCTATTTTCACTTCTAAACAAAAATCTACAACAGCTTTTCGCTTTTTTTGTTTAATCAAGTTCAAATTCCTTCTTAATTTTGACATTCAAAGTATTATTTTTTTTTCTAAATACAGTGAATAAATATGTGTGGTCTACTCTATCTCTGTTAGCCTTTTGAGTTAGAATGTTTATGCTTGTTTTGATGTGTTTATTTGTCTTATTTTACCTCTCTGGAATTTCTTACTACCCATCTATTTTTTAATCCAAACTAGATTGGTCTTCAAAGAGTCATCATAAATGTAACTACTCTTTGAAGCTTTCTTTTGCAATCCCACACCCCATTAATCATGTCTTGTCAAAGCAAAACACTATCCTTTTTTCTCCACTCTTAGTATTTCATTAGATGACTTACTATAGTAGATAGTCCATTGAATTGGGTAATCTGAATAGAGGCCAGCATATGACTTCAAATATAATAGGCCTGATTCCTTGGTCAAGCTAGATTGTAAATCAATTATATAATTTTAAGCAAGGTAGTTTACATTTATGAGATCCAATTTCCTCACACGTAAAATTAGAGGTCACAAATATATCAGAACTAAGGTTCTTAAAAACACTACATGTCAGTGATTCTACTCTATTTCAATTACCGTATATATATATCACATGGCATAATGATACCATTTTGATTCAGGAGTTGTTGACTTTGGAGTCAGGCAGCCCAACTCCTGCTTTGGACAAATAATAGCTGGGTGTGACCCTGGGTAGATTGCCTAATCTTTCAGTACACCCAGATGAGTCTCTGAGAATAGAGAAGATTCAAGTTTCCATATGTAGAAGGAATTTTCTTATTGCAAGTTCACTCTACAAATGGAATACTAGGTCTAGGACTCTTCCATGTCTTCTAATTCTGCTTATATCTTTTTTATTCTCCCCAAGTAGGTTTTAAATATATTGAAGCACATTAAACCAAAATTATTTCACTATTATTTTGCTTTCATTTCAAAGGAAATTCCAGAATGAGAAATGGTCGCATTGGATTCTGACATGGTTAAATAATATGGATAATATAACAAAATTTTTTAGACCACATCACATTTTGCTTTGATATTCAGTGATTTGAGTGTGAGTTTAAGTATAGGGAAAGTTGGGAAAAATACGTTGGAGTATATGATTCAATCCTTAGAAGAAATCTCACTTACATCATGAATGTTCAGTTCTCAGAGCCACATATTAGTGAAGTTAATTGAAAACTGGATATTTCCAAAGGATATAAATGACATTCACCGAGGAGGAAGAGATAAAAGAATCTGAATCCAAATATACTTGGACAGTAATGAGGGTCCAAAGCAAGTGACTTGAAATCAAATAGAAGTAGTTGTGTGTGACCTTGGGAAACTTCCTTTGATTTCAGTTCCATTATCTCTTAAATAAATGAAGGGATTGGGCTAAATGATTCCTGAGTTCTCTTAAAGCTGTATGATATTCAAGTTATTGTAAGTCCTTTATATAAGCATATATGGTTACCATATAATGAATTATTTGGTTTTGGCATTCCATGAAAAAGAAAAAAAAAATGTTCCTGTAGTATGAAGGGCATCTGTTTTATATAATTTAAGCTGACTCTCTTATATGGGGGAAAAGAGGTTATATTCAGAATTTAGTTGATTCAGAGACTAGGGTTTGAACCATTGGTTGGTTTATTGTTATCTGAACCTTTAAAAAAAAAACATCCCATGGAGAAAAGATATGTTGGAGATTTAGTGAAATTCCTACTTTCTGACCCTATATTCAGCATCCAAGTGGGGAAGTGTACAGGGTTTACTCAAATTAATACATCTTTTATAATCTCTTTCTTTATAATTGCATAAATTCTTTTAAATGTTTTATTATCCTCAAGTGTTTCATTGCATTTAAATCACAAGACAGAACCACTGGACTGATCAAAGGTTAGCCTAGCCCATAATTGGCCCAAAGTCTTGTATATCTCTTTTACCATCACCATCATGGTGATGGGTTATCAGAAAAAGTTATAGAGTGTGATGAGTCACTTTTTTTTGACTACCTAAAACTGATGACTTGTTGGTATTTTAAAGGTGAAATATTTCTCCAATCACAATTGAATTAAAATATTACTGGAAGTACCAAACCACATCAATATTGACATTTTAATGACAATTGAAACCAGAACACAAAAGGAAGTTACCCTCTTTTTTACTAAATTAAATGGAAGGTTAGCTTACAAATTCTCCATGGAGAAATAAACAATCTATTTGATGTAGTTGGTTTTATTGTGCCTAAAGGCATAAGTCTATGATGTATCACTTGGTTTCCTTTCTTTTTGCACTTTTGCAATTAATTTAATTAAACGCAATTAAGATAATTCAATTAATCAATATTTACTTGAACATAAACTGAGAATGCTTCCCATTTCTAAAACAACTTTTGAAGAGGATAGAGGTAGAAAAATGTTATGAAGAATTTCACAAAATTATCTAGACCACATCAGATTTTTCTTTGATATTCAGTGATTTGAGTATGAATTTAGGCACAGGGAAAGTTGTGAAAAAAATAGGTTGGAACATATATTTCTGACCTAAGAAGAAATTTCACTCACATCATAAATGGTACCTTCCAAAAGAGAGTTGAAAGGTAGTAAATTTGAAAAATTACAAAAATGAAATTAAATCAATATTATGTAGTGTCCCAATTCCAAATTCAGTTTCCTGAAGATGTTTAGGTTTACCATTTATTCAAACACTCTTCAGAAATATCCATTCCTTTTGTCCTCCCTTCAAAAACCAGTATCATTTACATGATAACATAACAATGCAAAAAAAAAGCATTTATTTAAAACAGCATGAAAGTTATGTAACAAGAATGCAAATACATATATATATTTCTATTCCCTTCAACTATTTTAATACTGAGAAAAGTTTCATCAGTTACAATTATCATATTTCCATGGAGTAATGTTAAAAGTTCAACTTTGATAAGTTCCTTATGATTTCTTTTCCCTGTTTAGCTTCTCATGCATCTCTTGCTTCTTGTATCTGAATGTCAAAATTTCTTTTCAACTCTGGTTTTTTCATCAAGAATGCTTTAAAGTCCTCTATTTCCCTGAATGACTATATTTTCCCCTCTACCATGTTACTCATTGTTGCTGGGTAGGTGATTCTTGGTTTTAATCCCAGCTCCTTTGCTCTTTGGAATATCATATTCCAAGACCTTCAATCCCTCGGTGTAGAAGCTCCCAGATCCTGAGTTATCCTGATTGTGTTTCCACAACATTCAAATTGTTTCTTCTTTGCTGCTTGTAATATTCTCTCCTTGATCTGGGAATTTCTGAACCTGGCTATATTATTCCTAGAAGTTTTCTTTTTGAGATCTTTTTCAGGGGGTGATAGGTAGATTCTTTCAAACTCTGTTTAGCCCTCTGTTTCTAAAATATCAGGACAGTTTTCTTTGAAAATTTCTTGGAGGATGATTTCTAGGTTCTTTCTTTGATCATGGCTTTCAGATAGTCCAATATTTTTTACATTTTCTCTCCTGCATCTATTTTCCAGGTCAGTGGTTTTTCCAATGAGAGATTTCACATTATCTTCTATTCTTTAATTTTTTGAATCTGTTTAACAGCATCTTGATTTCTTATAAAATCATTAGTTTCCATTTGCTATAATCTAATTCTGAAGGAATGCTTCTCCTCATTGCCTTTTGAGATTCTTTTGCCATTTGAGTTAGTCTGTTTTTTAAGGAGTAATTTTCCTCAGTCAGGCTGTTGACTCTCATTTTATATTTTTCTTGCATCATTCTCATTTCTCTTCCCAATTTTTCCTCCACTTCTCTTATCTCCTTCTTAAGGTCCTCTATGGCCTGTAACCAGCTCATATTTTTCTTGGATGCTTTTGTAGCAGAGGTTCTGACTTCACTGTCTTCCTTCTGTTCCATGCTTTGATCCTTTTTGTCCCCAAAATAGAAGTCTAATGTTGGATTGCTTTGCTTTGTTTGCTTCCTTTGCCTGGTCATTTTGCTGCTCAGTTACTTGACTTTTCAACTTTTTGCCACAGTAGGACTCTGCCACCAGACAGGGAAGCTTCATTCAAAATGCTGGGGTTTTCTCAGCTGTGAGAGTTATTAGTTATGTGCCCTCTCTGAAGCCTTCACATGCTCTAGCAAGCTGGTAACACACCCCAGGACCTCCACCCAAGACAGAGATCCAGATCCTACCAGATCAAAGCAAGAGTCATTACTCTATGAATGATCTCTTGGTCCTCCTACACTCTGAAGGCCAGGAGCTCTGGAGGTAGCCACACAGCAGCAGTTGTAGTTGCCTGGCCTCTGCCACCTCTCACCCTGGAGGCAGAGGCCAGACCATGCTCTTCTGACACCTGGTTCCAACATAGTTCCCCACTGACCTTTTAAGTACTTTCTCTTTGGTGTTTATGGGTTAAGAAGTCTAGAAACTGCCACAACTACTGGTGATTCACTCTTCTGAAGTCTACTAAGTTCTTTTTTTGCCACTGTTTGGGGCTGCCCCAGGCAGGAACCACACAGGCAGGAACCTCCCAGTCTGGCAATAGACCCTTCCTGTCAGCCTGGAGGCTGCATTCAGCAGCAGATTTGTGCTCTCTGTCACTTTGTGTATTCTGTAGCTCTAAAAAAAATTTAGAGTAATTTTTTACAGGTGTTGGAAGTGGTTGGAGCGGGAGCTCACTCCAAGTTCATGCTTTTACTCCACCATCTTGGCTCTAACCCCCATTTAAATTGTTTCTTTCTGTCTGCTTGCCATATTTTCCCCTTGAACCTGGAAGCTCTTGATGTTGGTTATAATATTCCTGGGAGTTTTCATATTGTAATCTCTTTCAGGAGAAGATGGTTGAAATTTTTTTCCATTTCAATTTTACTCTCTGGTTTTAGAAGATCAAGATAGTTTTCCTTTAAATTTTCTTAAAGGATGGAATCTAGGCTCTTTTTTTTTAATCTTGGCTTTCAAGTGCTCCAATAATTTTTGAATTATCTCTCCTGGGGTAGCTAGGTGGTGCCCATGAGCAGAGCACCAGTCCTGGAGTCAAGATTACCTGAATTTAAATCCAGCCTCAGACACTTTTCACCCACACACACACACACACACACACACACACACACACACACAAAACTAAGCATGTGATCTTGGGCAAGTCACTTAACCCCAATTGCCCTGCTTTCTCCCATCCAAAAAGCAACACACACACACACACACACACACACACACACACACACACACATATATATCCTGCATCTCTTTTCTATGTCAGTTTTTTTTTCCTGTAAAATACTTCACAGTCTTCTATCTTTTCATTCTTTTGGTTTTGTTTTATTATTTTTTAAAATTTCTCATAAAGTCCATTTGCTCCATTCTAATTTTAAAGAAACTGTTTTCTTCAGTGAGTTCTGTACCCCTTTTTTTCCATTTGGAAAGTCTACTTTTTAAGGGTTGTTTTATTTTTCTTTAGTAAATTTTTGTGTCTCTTGTTTCATTTGATGAATTCTTCTTTTAAAGCATTCTTCTCCTCCTCATCAATTTTTTAGATCTCTTTTACCATTTGACCTAGTCTGTTTTAAAAGGGTTATTTTCTTCACTTCGTGTGTGTGTGTGCCTCCTTTACTAAATTGTTGACTAGTTTTTCATGATTTTCTTGTATCACTCTCATTTCTCTTCCCAATTTTTCTTCTACTTATTTTACTTGATTTTCAAAATCCTTTTTGAGCTCTTCCATGATATGAAATCAGTTTATGTCTTCCTTGGAGGTTTTGGATTTAGAAGATTTAACTTAGTTCTTATCTTCTAAATGTGTGTTTTGATTTTCCATGTCATCATAGTAACTTTTTATACTCACACTTATTTTTCTGTTGTTTGCTCATTTTCAACCTGATTAGTTGACTTTTAATTCTTTGTTAAAGTAGGGCTCTGCTTCCAGGGTGATGGGCAGATTCTCCCAAGCTTCAGGATTTTTGTGCAGCTGTTTTCAGAGATGCATGTAGGAACTTGTAAGTTTTCAGTTGTTCCAAGGTGGTATGATCTAAGGAGAGGTGTTTACTACTTTTCTGGCCTTTGCACTGGTTTTGAGTGACCACAAGCATTCTTTTCTGCCCTGAAACTGTGAGGAGGGTCGACATACCTGGTGTTCTAGTGCTTCTCCTCACCCTGGTAATGTCACCCAGGACTGTGACCCATATCCAAGTATGAGTAAAGCCACAGAGTTTTTCTCCCCCATGCCAGCAAAGAGACCAATGCAATCTACTTTTGACCAATTCT
>NW_027187308.1:4265571-4275634 GCF_028583685.1 Petaurus breviceps papuanus | reverse complement strand
TGAGATGTCTTTGGTGTATGTTGGCTATGAGGTCTGATAACCACCACTGCTCCTTCTAATTCAGTCTGGGGTGTTGTAGGCCTGTTTCTGATTTGTTGCAGTTTTGCACTGCTGTGGCCTGAGCTGGAGTGGACTCCTCTCTCACCTTGGTGAAACAGACCTTTTCTTCTGACCTTATAAGTAGTCTTGGGCTGGAAAATTTTTCACCCCATCTTTTTGAGGGTTCAGTTGCCCTAGAATTTGTTTAGAGTCATTATTCAAAGGCATTTGGAGGGATTAGGAAAGAGCTCAATCAAATCTCTGCCTTTACTCCACCATCTTGGCTATACCTCGGAAGCAAACATTTTCAGTAAACATTTCCCAAACTACAACCTCTTATAACTACAATGTACAGAGGTAATAAGCTGTCTGGACTCTAGCTCCCATAGTATTTTGTTAGCCTAAACTGTAAACTAACAATAAAAGAAAAGTTTTGAGAAAATACTCTGTACAATGTTCTTAGCTTACTGAATACACATAGGTAGGAATGTGGGGAAGTTAGCAATCAGCATATTGATGAAATTTAGAAGCTATGTGTCCTGCATGTTAATGCATTTCATTACAAGGCAGGTAAAACACCAAAATCTTTTCAAAAGTACTTAATAGACTCCAAAACAGAAGTGGAATTATGCCTTCAGTCACTCCCTCCTAGCACATAAGAGGGAAGCCTCTTGTTCATAGTGGTAAAGACAACTTCCTTGGTCCACATCAATTTTCTTTTCACTCTTATTTGATATCTTGTCAAATCTTGTATCATATTTCTCAGGTAAATTTGCACCTTACTTCCCAAGTGGAATACTACAGATACTTCTGTCCAGTAGTGCACTGGAGTAAGGACTTCTCTAAAAGCATGGTGCATAGGCTTATGGGAAAAGGAATTCTAAAAGAGTCATGTTTCTCCTGCCCATAGTAGACAGGAAATGACTGGTTTTGAACATTGGAGTATATATCAGAATAAACCATTAGAATTCAGTAAGACCTCAAAGTAGTTAAAACATTACCAAATTAAAAGATCAAAAGGAGCTACTGTGTACTATGAAAACAGCTTCAACCTGATTAATATAGGTCTTGATCATGACTATTTGCTAAAGCATATTGTGCACCAAATAGTAACCTCAACAAAGAGACAAAGAGCTTTATATACTGCTTTAGTGACCAAATATTTAATCTCTATTAAATGCCCATCATGGGTACATCAGTGAAGAGCAACACTGGTTCACAATGTGAACTTATTTTAATATACTATGTTGGTGCAGAGACAATATGGCAAAGAAAAAGCAGGAATTCACTTGAGCTTTCCCCCAAACCCCTGCGAGAACCTATATATAAGGCAATAAAACAATTCCTGATGTAGCAGAACCCACAAAAATATGGGGTGAAACAATTTTCCAGCACAAGACAACTTAAAAGTTTAGCAGGAAAGGTCTATTGCACTGTGGTGAGGGTAGAGCACAGTTCAACATTGACCATGCCAGCAAAGACCAGACCAAAGCAAACCAGGAACAGTTCCTGAGAATGACTGAATCAGCAGTTACATCCAGAGCTCTCAACCCACACATGTTAAGGCAGTCAAATGTGCAAAGGACCACTTGGGTCTCTTTGCTGGCATAGGGCATAAAACTCTGTTGCTTCAGCCATCCTCAGATTCTGATTGAATATTAGAACCAATCCCAGGGCAAGGCAGAATACTGACTCAGCAGAACTTGTGGTCACAGGGGAGTGGAGACCCTTGTCACAGTTCTAGGGCAGAAAAGAGTGCTTATGGTTGTTTACAGACCAGAGTACAGGCCAAGAGAATAGGAAATATGCCTCTCTCTAGAATTGCCACCTTGAAAGAATTGAAAACAGCAGCACAAAAGTACTGAAGCTTGGAACAGTGTGCCCTCCACCCTGGAAGCAGAGGTCAGTTTAGCAAAGAGTTAAACATCCAACAAATAGGGTGGAAAATGAACAAACAGAAAAATATCTCACTATGGAAAGTTACTATGGTGACAAAGAAGATCAAAGCACACACCCAGAACAAGACAACAAAGTCACAATTCCTACATCCAAAGCCTGAAAGAAAAATTTGAAATATCTTAGGCCAGGGAAGAGCTCAAAAAGGATTTTAAATATTTAGTAAGACAGATGGAGGAAAAATGGGAAGAAGAATGTGAGTGATGCAAGAAAATAATGAAAAATGAATCAACAGCTTGGTAAAGAGGCATACACAAAAATAGTGAATAAAAAAAAACCATAAAAAACAAACTAGGTCAAATGGTAAAATAGTTCCAAAAAGCCAATAAGGACAAAAATGTTTTGAAAAGCAGAACTGATCAAATGGAAAAGGAGATACAAATGATCACTGAAGAAAATACATCCTTAAAAATTAGAATTGAGCAAGTGGAAGCTAATGACAATGTACAAAGTATTACAAATACAAATCAACACAGACAGAACAGACAAAGAGAGTTCTGGGATACCACAAGTTTTCTCCTTCTCAACTAAACCACAAGTGTCCCCTTCTCAGTGCAGTGCTGCTCTATTCCAGCTTGAGTTTCTACTATTATATAGTTATTAGCCCCTCCCTGTTCCACCACTTGCCATTGCATCAGCAAGTTACTCCCACTGTGGGATTCACAAGTTCTGTTTCTTACAAAGACTTGATATAATTAGGGAAAGGCGCAAAGACACTTGAACTGAAAAAAATGTGTTAAATAAATAACTGAAATATGGTGCTAAGTACTTCTTTGCCATTTACACCTGTATCAAATTGTTTTCTTTCTAAATAATAGGGAAATAGAGTAAAGGAAGGAGGGAATTTAAAACTCAATTAAAAAAATGAATGTTAAAAATTATTTTACATATAATAAGGAAGGAAAATGAAAACCTAAATAAAAATAAAATAAATCATATATATATATATATTTTAAAAATGTAGCATTGAAGGGGATCATTAAAGAGTATAAGCACTTATTGCCTCATAAAACAACAAAAACACTGAAGATAAGTTTCCAGAAAGGTTGGATACCACACAAGTTAACAATCTATATCTTTCAAGGACATTCATAGGGAAAAAACAAATGGGATCCAAAATAGGCAGAATTTGACCTGAAATCCTCAGATGCCAATAATCCATATGCAGAAATTGAAATGACATTTGTGAAATTGAAGTCAGGAAGAACAACTGGAAAAAAAAAAAGGATTTTCATACTGGAGGCGACAAAATTTTGAAAGTACCAGTGGTTTGTTTTATAAGAATTATTAAAAAGAAGAAAATTCCAAATATATGTAAAAAGAATACTATACTCTAATCATAACAGTCTAGTGACTTTCAATAAGTATTGACACATGAATGTATTTTCTTATTTGATATAACCATTGTTAAGATGTTTATACCTATTTTAAAGTTATGTTACCTATTCTGAAGTTATGTTTGATAAAAGAATATAATAAAAGCACTAGCAGTTTTCAAAAATGACTTTAGATACTCTTTTATTTTTTATAGTTGCACAATTAACACAAAGATATAAATAAATTAAGATTACACTATATTTTAAGATTGTTGATTTTAAGTTGATTTAGTAGAATAAAAGCCAACTTTTAACAAGGAATTTCACATATATAGGTAAAGTTCACACAAAATTTCTTTATAAATGAAGGTAACTTGACATTGTGGTATATAGAATGCTGAATGTGGAGACAGAAAGACATTAGTTCAAATCTAAACTTAAATATTTGACAGTTAGGGAGCAGAGCCAAGATCATGGAGTAAAAGAAGGAATTTGCTTAAGCTCCAACACCAACCACCTTCAATACCTGTAAAACACGAGTAAAAATTTTTTGGAGCTGCAGAACCCAGAAAGTGACAGAGATAAAACATCTCCCATTGAAGGCAGTCTGGAAGCCAGGGTCTATCATAGCTGCTGGGAATTGAGTGTAGTCCTGCATGAGCTGTGTGGGCCCAGACCCATGGTGGGCCCAACAAGTGGCCTAGACTGGCCAGAGAAGGCTTCAGGAGAGTGGATCACCAACAGATCTGGCATCAGTAGGGAACTCTGTTGGAACCAGGTGACAGAAGAGTGCAGTCTGGCCCCTGCTCCTGGGGTAAGAGGTGGCAGAGGAGTGCAGTGGCATGGCTGCCTCCAGAGCTCCTGGCCTGCATATTGTAAGGGGAACAAGAAACCATTCAGAGGGTAATCATTCTTGCTTTGGCCTTCTTGGATCTGAGTTGCCACCTTGGGTGGTGGTCCTGGGGTGTGTGGCTAGTGTGACAAAGCTTGTGAAGGCTGTAGAAAGGGTACCCTCCTCAGACCTCTGACAAGAGCTCTGACAAATGTGAAAATCCTGACAATTTGGGACATATCTCTCTCCACTCTGGAAGCAGAGTTCTACCATGGCAAAGAGCTTAAAAGTCAAGTAATTGGCTGGCAAAAGGAGGAAGCAGAGGAAGTACAAATAAAATGATTTTGGGGGGACAAAAAGGGTCAAAATATGGAACTAGGAGAAGACAACAAAGTCAAAACTCCTGCATCAAAAGCTTCCAAGAAAAGTGTGAATTGGTTAGAGGCCATGGAGGAGCTCAAGAAGGATTTTGAAAATCAAGTAAGAGAAGTGGAGGAAAAAATGGGAAGGGAAATGAGAATGATGAAAGAAAATAATGAAAAATGATTCAACAGCCTGCTAAAGGAAACCCCCAAAATACTGAAAAAAATAACCCCTTAAAAATAAGCTAACTCAAATGGCAAAAGAGGACCAAAAAGTCAATGAAGAGAATAATGCTTTTAACAGCCAAATTTGTCAGATGAAAAAGAAATTTCAAAAATTCACAGAAAAAAATAATTCCTTCAAAATTAGATTGGTGTAATGGGAATGTAAATTTTTAAGATCTTCCCTGCCCCTAGGCTAAAGAGCTCCTGGAGCCTGGGGTGGGAGGCTTGTTTTTCAGTAGATACTTTTTGATTGGCCAGTGGGTCCAAAAGGTTTTTACATTCTCTGAGCCAGGAGAAGGCTATATAAGCCCTGATGTGAGGCTTTGTTTTGGGGCTCACTTTGAGAAGTGTTTTATGATTTGATATGGATTCTGGGAAGCCGTTGCCCAGAGTCCCCCGGCTTTGAAAAACCCAGATGTTGAAACCCAGATGTTGATTTGGTATGGATGTAATGGTTGGACAGTTTGGAAAGCTGTCTCCTTGATCTGTTTCTGTCTTGATAATTCTGCCTGTATACTTTGAAGTTCAGGGTAGTGACCTTTTTCCCCTGAACTAGGTAAACGATACATATTTGACTGATTAAAGTAAGCTTGTTAATCCATTTTGAGTTGCTTTCCTTTAACAAAGTAGATCTAAGAACCTGTGGTGGCAGCAACCCTGGGGAGGCTTGGGGTGCTTGCTGCCACAATTGGCAGAAATGGAAGCTAATGACTTTATGATAAATCAAGATATAAAACAGATCCCAACAAATGAAAAAAAGTAGAAGGCAATGTGAAATATCTCAATGCAAAATTCACTGACGTGGGAAATAGATCCAGGAGAAATAATATAAAAATTATTGGACTATCTGAAAGCCATAATCAAAAAGAGAGTCTAGGGGCAGCTAGGTGGTTAAAAATGGTCTGGGAGTCATTATTGATAGAAACTTTATCATTTCAATTAATAGCTAGCACCCTTTGAAGTGAGGAATTATTTCCCAAAGAAATCTTATGGTTCCAAATAGCATCAACCAACATTAAACAGTTTAATACACCCAATAAGGGGAAAAAACATTTAATTAATGGAAAACCAGAAAATAAAATATGAGAAAAGCCCCACTTGGACTACTCATAAAGCTCAAACTTTCATACTGAGATTGGAGTGATGTGAAGCACTAAAATGGGCCCAGTCAGAGTACAAAAACCACTTAGGTCATGATTGTGTCTACAGGAAGCTTGCTATATAAATTAAGAAGGAAGACATGAATTTGTGTAACAACTAATGAACAATGTGTTGCATAAAACCATACTGAGTTGTGGAGGATAACCAATGAGAAAAGAGGATATCGTGTGATAAAATCTTAATTCTATGTTACCAAAAATAACTGCAAAGAGATTTGTTGAAAATAATGTTTGCTATGGACTGGAATAATTGGGTAAATATTCTTAAACATTGAAGAATTATGTCCTTTACTTTGGGGAACTGTTTTAGATCCCAATTTAATTTTTCCCTTTCTAAAAGGTTGGTACTGGAAGTGGAAGTGTGAGTTTGTCAATAAAGATCACTCTCTGTGCCATCCACTGATGCACCATGTCCACCCATATGTAATTTATGTATTAAAGCAACACCTGTCATATTGAAAGTTCAGTGTCTTTCCCATGGTCACTCATTTGACATGTGTCAGAAGTGGAATTTGAATCCTGGATTCCAAAGCCAGTTTGTCATATGCTGTCCCTTAGCCTAGGCTGATAGGGAAAGTATGAACTTTTCTGCAAATTCATTTCATTAACCAGAACATTGTTGAATTATATAAGCTAACATCAGCATTTCTACCTCTTACACTAGCAAATAAGTTGCTAAGTGCACTTGACAGATCAGAGTTGATTATTTCATTCCGATTAAAAATAAAATCATTTGAATGAGGCAGAATCAGGTTTCCATTGACTTTAAGTTCAACATAATTACCACACTAATTACTACTAAGAAAAAAAAAGTAATACTGAATAATACTGAATGACAGAGTCTCTAAATTGTCTTAGAATCTGGTACACATAAGCATTTCAACATAATCATAAACAAAATAAAAACAAAACAAAACAGTAAGTTTGCCATTAGTGTTGAAATGTGTCATTAACTGCCCAATGATAATTTTATACTCACTGATATCATTTTCTTATGCCTTTGATTTGTAGGTGACCCTGAAATCCTGCACACAATAATAGCAAAAACAAAAATAGCAATAATGATGATTGATAATGACAATTTTTATATAGGTCTTGAATAGTACATACACATGTATATATTTATGATGTATGTATATAAAATCTCAGCTTATTTTTATATAAAAAAGATGAAGTAGGTGCTATTAGTATTCACATTTTATATATGAGGAAGCTGATATTGAAGGATTTCAAGTTACTTGTTCATGAGCACATTGCTAGTGAGAAAGATTTCAATTCTTAATTCACTGTCTATCCATTAAACCACTGAGTTCCATCCAGAAGATTGTAAGCATTGACAAGGTACTGCCAGATTTCATAATAAAACCTTGTTATATAATAATATGGTTGACATTTGGTGAGTATAAGTACTGTTGTTTAGTCTAGAGAAGTCAAGAATTGGTGTGGACATGATTTCTAGTTTCAAATATTTAAAAAGTTGCTAAATATTTTTTTTTTGTTTTTACTTGGTCTCAAAGAGTCTACCTCAAAGGGCTGTTTCAAGAAAGAAATGAGATTATATAGGCGAAATATTTTGAAATGTTTAAAGCAATAAATTAAAGGAACCTTTAGACTGGGGAAAAAAAAAAACTTCTAAATTCAGTTATCTGAAACTGGAATGGCCTGTTTCAGGAGGTCATGGATGACTGTTCACAAAGAGTCTTCATCCAGAAGCTGGATAGTCACTCAAGAGTCACATTGGACCAGAGATTCTTTTTTGGTTAGAGGTTGGATTATATGGCCTCTGAGCTTCTTTATAACTCTAAAATCTAGGTTTCTGTGACACAAAAGTGTCCTGAAAAATCTAGTCAGGTTGAAAGAAAGTCAAAGTGCAAGGGTGAACTCTGCCTCTTCATTTCAAATTCAGTCCAACTTTTGTAGAATTGGGAAGCATATCTGTTGCTGTGTCTACATTTTCCTAAGAGAGACTATATTTTCCTGGGAACATTTCATTGGCTCCTAATGTCAGATCATACAGGATAAAAAAAAAATAGTCCTCTTCTCTGGGCTTACCTATAGAATACTCTCCACCTTTGCTCAAATTCATTCAGTGATGCTAAAAAATAAAAATAATAATAATAATGATTATAACAATAATACTTATCAATAATTGACATAGTGTTCTATACCTTTTAAAATTTTTAACAGAGTATTTATTTGATCCTCACAATAACACTATGAAAAAGGTAGAGAAGATGATTTACTTATTTCACCAATGAAACAAAGCTGGGACACTAAATTCAAAAAGATCTTGATAGGCCAGATTGGTGTGAAACTAATGAAATGAAATTCAGTAAAGACAAATTTGAAGTCATGTGTTTGAATTAAGAAGTCAACTTTCCAAATACTAAATGTGTGAGGCATGTTTAGACAGCACTTTTTTCTGAAGAATACATGTAGAATTTAGTAGGTGACAATTTCAGATGTCAGCAATGTGATATGGCAATCAGAAAAGCCAACATGATCTTGGGCTGGATTGAGGTGCAGAACTCCAAGGATGGAAGTGATAGTTCCTCTGTACTCTCACCTGATTAGGCCTTATTTGGAATTTTGCTCTTCATTTGTGGCATCACTTTTAAGGAAGGACACTAATAAGCTGGAGAGCATCCAGAGGAATATAATCAAGACAGTGAAGTAACTTGAGGCCTTATCAGATGAGAACTGGTCAAAGAAAAGTGGGAGTGTTTATCCAGAAGAAGGATAATCTTGGGAGATAAGATAATGATCTTCAAATATTTGAAAGGTTCTTGTAGAAAAGACTTCCAAGAGTAGAACCAGGAATAATGGGCCAAACTTACAAAAAAGTCTGATGTAGTCTGGTTGACAGGAAAAAACAAAAACAAAAACAAACAATGGGAGTTATCTGTAAGTGGAATGGACAACCTTTTGAAGTAGTAGGTTTATTCTAATTGGTGGAACTTCAGTAGACACTGGGTAGCTATGAGTCAGATACATCAAAACAAATTCCTTTTTCATATTTATATTGGACTAGATGACCACTGGGGACTTATCCAAATTCTGGGATCCCATGAAAATTATTTTCAGTGAAGAAAATTAACTTCCCCAAGATTATGCAGCAGGTAGTTCACAAAACCAGGCTTTAAACTTGATTTTCTAATTTCTAGTCTAATGTCCTTTATACAATCACTTGGTTCCTCATCAGGATATAGTTGCTCAACTGAACAGTCTTCTTCATCATTCTCTAAGACATTTAAGTATCATAGGAAATAGGATGCTTAGATCATACCATCTTGGAAGAACTGAAAACTTACAGAACCCAAGAACTAGCCTAGAAAAGAGCAATATAAAAAACTTGAAACTTGAGACTGTGTTCCCTCCAACTCAGAAGCATAGTCCAACTTTAACATTTGATTAAAATTCAAGAAATAGACTGAGGAAATGAGTAAACAACAACATCAGCAAGAATAGAGTCTACCAGTAAGAGAGTTATTATGATGACAAGAAAAATAGAAATAAGAAATCAGAAGAAGATCACAAGGTTAAAACTGATATATACTAGATTGCAAAAAAAAATGTGGATGGGTCTTAGGCCCAAAAGGAATTCCTGGAAGAGCTCAAAAAGGATTTTAAAACTGAAATAAGTGAGATAAGAGGAAAAAATGGGAAAATAAATGAGAGAAATACAAGAAAATCACCAAAAGAGAGCTAATAATGTGTTAAAGAGACACAAAAAATACTGAAGAAAATAATGTCTTAAAAATAGAATAGGCCTAATTGTAAAGGAAGCACAAAAATTCACTGAAAAGAACTCCTTAAAAAGCAAAATTGACCACATGGGAAAAATGTACAAATTTCACTGAAGAAAAAACTGCCTCTGAAAGTACAAATGGTCAAATGGAAAATGAGGTACAAAAACTTATTAAAAAAACATAATTCTTTAAAAATTAGAATTGGGCAAGTGGAAGGAAGTGACTAAATAAGATAGCAAGAAACAATAAAATAAGATCAGAAGAATAGAAAAAAATAGAAGAAAATATGAAATATCTCTTTGGAAAAACAAGTGACCAGTAAAATAGATTGAGAAGAGATAATTTAAGGATTATTGGACTACCTGAAAGTCATTGTAAAAGAAAGAAAGAAAGAAAGAAAGAAAGAAAGAAAGAAAGAAAGAAA
>NW_027187308.1:4247249-4265561 GCF_028583685.1 Petaurus breviceps papuanus | reverse complement strand
AAGAAAGAAAGAAAGAAAGAAAGAAAGAAAGAAAGAAAGAAAGAAAGGAAGGAAGGAAGGAAGGAAGGAAGGAAGGAAGGAAGAAAGAAAGAAAGAAAGAAAGAAAGAAAGAAAGAAAGAAAGAAAGAAAGAAAGGAAGGAAGGAAGGAAGGAAGGAAGGAAGGAAGGAAGAAAGAAAGAAAGAAAGAAAGAAAGAAAGAAAGAAAGAAAGAAAGAAAGAAAGGAAGGAAGGAAGGAAGGAAGGAAGGAAGGAAGGAAGGAAGGAAGGAAGGAAGGAAAGAAGGAAGGAAGGAAGAAAGAACCTAGATATAATCCTTCTAGGAACTATTTATTTTTTCAAAAGGCCCATATAGTCTAGAACTAAAGGTAAAAATAGAAATTGAAAGAATCTACCAATCACCTCCTGAAAAAGATCCGAAAATTAACATTTCTGAGACTATAATAGCCAAAATCAAGGGTCCCCAGGTCAAGGAGAATATATTGAAAACAACCATAAAGAAACAATTCAAATAGGGTGAAATCACAGAGAAACTAGATATAATCTTTCAGAAGGGAATAAACATTTAATGTAATAGAGAACTTTCTAGAATTTCTAATGAAAAGACAAGAACTGAATAGAAAAATCTGACTTTCAAATACAAGACTCAAGAGAAGAATAAAATGGTAAACAGGAAAGGGAATTATAAGAGATTCAACAATGCTAAACAATTTACATTCCTACATGTGGATATAGCACTTTTAGCTCCTAAGAAATTTTTTCATCAATAAGGCAGTTTGAAGGTGTGTACATAGGGCACATGTTTGTGAGTTGAATATGATGATATAATCTCTAAGTTAAGGTGTGTGAAAGAGGGATGCTGTGGGAGAAGGGGGAAGGGACAGGAAGAATGGTGTAAATTATCTCATATAAAAAAGAAATTAAAAATCTCACAAAGCAGGAGATGATGTGAGATGTTTGCAGGGGGCTGTGGAGAAGTGCTTGAACCTTGATCTTGTCAGAATTGGCTAGAAGAGAGAACAAACTAGACAGTCAGTTGGGTATAGAAATCTATCTTACCCTGTAAGAAATAAGGAGAAGGGAATAAGAGAAGAGGGTAGTGATAGAAGGGAAGATGGGTGAAAGGAAGTGGTAATCAGAAACAAAACAATTTTGAGGATGGAAAGGGTGAAAGAAGAGAGTAGTTAAAATGAAGTGAAAATGGGATGGGGGGAAATAATAATCAAAACTTCTGAAAAAAAGTTTACAGCAAGTTCTCCCCCCCCCCCATAAAGCCCTCATTTCTTAAATAGGGCTTTGAGCCAAATTTATTCAAAAAATCATTCATTCCACAATTGATAAATGTTTAAAGGATATAAACAGGAAGCTTTTAAACAGTGATAAAAACTATCTATTGCCATGTGAAAAAAAATGCTCTAGATCAGTATTGATCAGAAAAAATGCAATTTAAAATAACTCTGGTGTACTACTCCACACCTATCAGGTTGACTAATAGGACAGAAAAGAAAGATGACAAATGTTGGATGGGTAGTGGGAAAACTGAGACACTAATGCACTATTGGAGGGGTTATGAACTGCTTCAATCACTCTGAAGAGCAATTTGGAACTATGCCCAAAGGGCTAAAAAACTGAGCATACCCTTTGACCCAGCAATACCGATACTATACATCTGTTTCACAATGAGATAAAAAGCAAAAAGAAAAAGGACCTATATGTACACAAACTTTAATAGCAGCTCTTTTAGTGGTGGCAAAGTATTGGATATTGAGGGGATGCCCATCAATTTGGAATGATTAATATGTTGTGGTATACAGTTGTGAAGAAATACTATTGTACTATAAGAAATGACAAGCAGAATGCTCAGAAAACCTATAAAGTCTTAAATGAACTGATATAAAGTGAAATGGGTAAAAACAGAACACTGTATACAGTTGCAGCAATACTGAAAAATGAACAAGTGTTAATGATTTACCTATACTTATCAATACAATGATCCAAGGCAATCCCAAAGGACTTATGATGAAAGACATCATCTGTCTTCAGAGAGAGAACTGATGGTGTCTAAATGCAGATAGAAACATGCTTTTTCTTTTAAAAAAAATAAATATTTTTGTTGGGCTTTTTTATCTGTTCTATTTCACAATATGACTTATATGGAAATGTTTTGCTTGACTGCACATGTATAACCTATATTGAATACCTTGATGAGCAGGGAGGCTAAAGAAGGAAGGAGAGCATTTGGAACTGAAATAATGTGACCACTTCATGGTATGCACTTACCTCTTTGAAACCTTCCAATCATTTCTCCTGGTTCTGTCCTCTGGGGCCCAGAAATTTTCTGGGGCCAAATTCATTTCCACTTCTACATGATGATTCTTCAAATTCGTAGATACAGCTATCATGGAATCCCCAAGTCTTATCTACTCCAAACTAAACATCCTTGGTTCCTTCAATTCATCCTCATTTGGCATAAATCCCAGGCCTGTACCTGGTTGTCCTTTTCTAGATGTTCTCTAATTGATCAATATCTTTCTTAAAACATAATATGCCAACCTGAACACAATCTGATAGAAGATAGCTGTGCTGTAACCTCCCCAGTCCTGTACCCTATGCTTCTTTTAATGGGGTCTAATATTGCATTAACTTTTTCTGGGATTTTTAACAATTGACTCATACATAGTTTGCCGGTCACTAAACAACTCTTCATTTACACCAAAGTATCTAGCCATAATTTAGTGTTTAACAGATCTGTTAGGAGCAAGCCTGACAGAAATACTTTATTAACCCAAACTCAATGTTCAGATAAAATGAGGCACTGGTAAAACATAGAATAGTTAACAAAATGAGGTTCATATAACTCTAAGATTATGAGAACAAAAATACAAAGTCACTGAGCTTCTATGAACAAGTGCCCCTCATCCTCATATGGAAATGTGCCTGGTCAGTAGGACAGGGTAACAGTGTGGTAACTAGCATGCTCTGCCATCTACAAATTCATAAAAGCCTTAAGTTCACATGGACCAAAACTTTTATGCTAATTGACCCACAAATCATGTCAAAACAGCCAGAGACCACCAGAAAGCTGTGCCAAGGGAGGCACCTCTGGGATAAGCAAGTACTGACTTTGTTGATTTTTCTACCAGATGTTTCAATAGAGAGGGCACATCCTATCACATATCATACTCCCCTGCCAGGATGTCAAAATTCTAAGAATTTTCTAGAGGAACTTGCTGCATTTAATACCTTTAGGCTATTACTGTACAATTCTCCTGGACAATTTCCTTTTACAGGGAAAAAAAAAATCTATTACCTAACTAAAAGAAAAAAAAAGAGAAGAAACAAACAAAAAAAGGAAAATATGAATGAGAACAAAAGCCAGAAATCTGTCTTAAGCTTTTCCTTCACTATTCTGAAAGACTAGTTCTCAGATCTCAATGATCTAATCAATGTGATGGACAATGTCACATGTTTGAGATTCATAATGGATATTCTAATACTTATTATGATGATACCTAATGTAGTAATGATGAGCCAGATCAGCACCAGTAAAATTGGAGCCACAAAACAGATTCTGAAGTTCCTGATAGAGTAAACAATTCTCTACACTTTTCATGATTATCTGTAATAAAGTGGCAAAAAAGTCAAGGCTCTTGCATGCATCCTGCCCCAGCATGCAAACTGATACTGAGGCTCTTCCAATATAACATATATCCAGTGATCCATTCCTGCTTCATCCCACAAAATCTCTATGTTCCTGAGATTCACATCAGAAGGATGGAAAAATCTTGCCCCTATAGACCTCTGCGGACTGACTTCATCCTTTTTCCACAAGGACTAAACAAGGATTCTCCCCCATCCCTATCCAGGGACTCAGAATTTCCATGGCATCATCAAGAGAAAGTTCCTTCATCGAAGCAAATACACATTCACTGTAATTATAGTAAGAACTTCATTTTCCTTAACAATAGGACCCCTTGATCCACTAAATTCTTTCTGAAAAGAATTCTATAAACCATCATAGAGGAAAAGATAACGGCCAATTGAGTGCTCTTTTCCTCAGGGTATAAGGAATTCTTTGAGCTGGACAGTATCTTGAGACAAGGTTAAATCTGACTCAGTGTAATGGGAATTTGAAGATCTTCCCTGCCCCTTGATCCCTTGATAAACTTAAGTGAATCTGAGAACCTTCCTTGATTTGAAAATATACTCTGCCCTCTAATAGGCTGAATGTGGTCACAGGGAGCCTGTGGTGGGAGGATTGTTTTTCAGGAATGCCCACGCATGGTTACTTTGTGATTGGACAGTGTGGTTCAAGGGGGTTGTGTCATTCTCTGACATAGGAGAAGGCTATATATGCCCTGATGTGAGGTTTTGCTTTGGGGCTCACTTTGGGAAGAGTTGTGTGATTTGGCCAGATAAGACTTTGGGCAGCCATTGAGCCCCCAGGCTTTGAAAACCCAGATATTGGTGCTTCTGTCTCTGGTAACTAACTAGATATGGATGTAATGGTCACACAGCTGGAGGCCCTGTCTGCTGATTTGTTTCTCTGTCTGCTTTCTTTTGTCTGCTTGTAACTTTTGTTTGTATTCTCTGAAGTTCAGGTTGCTGACTTTTTCCCCTGAACTAGGTAAATGATATATGTTTGATTAAACTAAGATTGTTAACTCATTTCGAGTTGCTTTCCTTTAGGAAACAGATCTAAGAACCTGTGCTAGCAGTGATCCTGGGTATGCTAGGGTGCTTGCAGCTACATTCAGGAAGGAATAAGGAAGGGTCAGAGAGGATAAACAGGAACTGTGTTCAAAAAAACCATTCCATTTTTATCACACAAATCATCCTGGAGACCGAATCCTAGAAAACCACTTTTATGGAGAGGCCTTTAGGGTACTGTTGATTTATCACAAGATGAACACCTGACCTGGGCAGTCAGATGCAAGATGATGCAGCTATTGATCAAGAAGGCTTAAACTTTTAGCTCTCTTGTGAGAGAGAATAATTTTGTTTGTTTGGGACAGTTTGAGGGACTTCTCTACTCTTTCCCTTAAAGATCTCACATTCTAAACATACATCCTAATTTTAAATATGCCCTTTCAATCATAAGTGAATTAGCAGAATACTCAGTGTAGCTTTGGGAAGAAGGCACTTCAAAAAGCTTAATTGATATTAATTCTGGCTACCCCTCTGTATCTAGCAAAAATTCCATTCAGGTAAGTGTTTATGGACAGAAACCTCTAGGAACATATGTTCTACAGGGTTTTAAGGTTCAGAGAACAGAGACTAATGATCAACCTTTTGTGTATATTATATATATACATACACATTCATATATATACACACATATATATACATAACATATTAACATATTATATATATGTGTATATATACATACATATATACACATACATACACATATATATTTATTTCAGGACCAAGCGTGTTCTAGGTCCCATTTGAAACAGATGGACTTGCTATTAACAGTAAATGGGAACTATTCAGAGACCTAGGTAGGGTATGTGGATTCTCTAAAACCTGAAGATTCCTGTAACATCTGAGCTTCCTTCTTAGATGATGAACAAGCAAATGTCAATATCTTATTCTGAACTGGACTGTATTTTCCTTACTGTATTCTCCAAAACTTTACTCAGTGAGGTGGTTCCTGGATTTTCTTAGGATTTACTTATCACCCATTTTCCCTCATCCCACTATTTGATCTACAGACTCTGTAACCATGGCCTCATCTGGCCCAATTAACATTGTGTCATCACTGTAAAGGTGTGAAATTCCCTTAAGATGGGAATTTTTCTTTCTAGTCTTTACCCACAGTAATGTGACAATAATCACGGACATTTTAAGCAGCCCTGGGCAAGGACTTTGAGAGAAAATTGAACTAGTTCCCAGGTGAAAGCAAACTGTTCCTGACTAGTCTCAGTCACAGCATTAGAGAAAAAGCATCAATGAGGTCAATAATTCTATAACACTCACCCTGGGACTGGGTTACTTGGTCTACAACAGGAATGAGGTCAGGAACAGCTGGAATAATGGGAATAATGATTTTCTTCCTCACCCTGTATTCCACTATAAATTGTTATGTGCCATTTACCTTCCTCACAGGCAATGCAAAATTGTTGTAAGAAGAACTGGCAAAATGAATTATTCTAGCTTCCTTCATCTCTGTATCTAAAATAAAATATCTTTTGTCCCTCTAAGGACCTGACATTGTTTGTTATTAACAATATACACTGTCTCAGTTAACACCTAGGGTTTCCATTTGGCATTTTCCACAATAGTCAGCATAAAGGTAGCTAACAATATCAGCAATATCTCAAGAGCCCACAATATCCTTCTCTCCGTATTCTGTCATCATCTGAATGACACAAATGGTTGATCTAAATCTATGAACCAAAAGATTTAACTCCTTTCATTAGACTGCTAGATCCAATGAGAATACATCTTTATGTTGCCAGATGTAAACAACTCCCAGTCTCAGCTATGTAAAAAGGGACAATGGCTTTATCTGCAGGGTTTAATTTAAGTGGCCAGCTCTTTAATATGTTATCAGGGAGTTCCCCAAGCTCATGAAACTCTTGCTCTTAAGAGTCATTCTTGGTCCAATAATTCTTCAGGTTCCTGTTTGAAATACTTGGGGTTTTTATGGCATTTTAGGATTAAGGAACTGGTTGGGATTGAAATGTCCATACTACCACTACGCTGAAATTCCTTACATATCATTACAAGCACTTCCATAGGCCAGCCAAAAATTATTTTCTTGCCTAGTTCATATTCCAGGAGCCATAACCAAAGCTCCCTCAGGAAAAGGGCATCATTGACCTCTGCCCACCTAGCAGGGAGTGGGATCTATGACTACCCCCATCCTGTTCACACAATGCCTATTCACATTTAAAGCAGTATTTGCCAAAACAATAGCCTCACAGACACCCTAATCAATTTTGTCTAGATATTCAAACTTCAACTATATAGTTATGTGGAAAGAAAGATGCAAAACCATTCTGTCTAAAGCTATTCTGTTGGTATTCTACTCAAAAAGACTGTATTCAATTTCCCTTAAGGAAGGTGTAATGCGAATGTAAATTTTAAAGATCTTCCCTGCCCCTAGGCTAAAGTGCACCAGAAGCCTGGGGAGGGAGGCTTGTTTTTCAGTAGATACTTTTTGATTGGCCAGTGGGTCAAAAAGGTTGTTACATTCTCTGAGCCAGGAGAAGGCTATATAAGCACTGATGTGTAGCTTTGTTTTGGGACTCACTTTGAGAAGTGTTCTGTGATTTGATCTGAATTCTGGGAAGCCGATGTTGAGAGTCCCCCGGCTTTGAAAAACCCAGAATGTGGAAACCCAGATGTTGACTGGGTATGGATGTAATGGTTGGACAGTTTGGAAATCTGTCTACTTGATGTTTCTGTCTTGATAATTATGCCTGTATACTTTGAGGTTCAGGGTGCTGACCTTTTCTCCTGTACAAGGTAAACGATATATGTCTGACTGATTAAAGTAAGCTTGTTAACCCATTTTGAGTTGCTTTCCTTTAACAAAGCAGATCCAAGAACCTGTGGTAGCTGCAAACCCTGAGGACGCTTGGGGTGCTTGCTGCTACAGAAGGATGGTCATAGGATGTTGTGGGGGGTGGGGGGGTAACAGTGGAACACATTGATCCAATCTATGAAAACCCATTTTCTTGAAGACCTTTATCCTCTTTCATCAGATGGCCAGATCCACAGATAATTAATTTTTATAGTTCCAGATGCAAATAACTCCCTGGCTCAGCTACCTAAAAAGGGACAAAAGACAGTCTCCAGGGGCGGTCAGGTAGCACAGCAAGTAAGAGCACTGGCTCCAGTGTTGAGAAGACCTGGAGATGAATCCAGGGCTCACACACTTAGCACCCACCCAGAAACACCTGGCCGTGTAACCTTGAGCAAGTTACTTAACCCCAATTGCTTAGGGGCAGCCAGGTGGCTCAGCGAGTAAGCACCAGCTCCAGTGTCAGGATGACCTGGATCAAATCCGGGCTCAGATGCTCAGCACCACACCCAGAAATGACTGGCTGTGTAACCTTGAGAAAGTTACTTAACCCCGATTGCTTAAAAACAAAAACAAACAAAAACAAAAAAAAAAAACAGTCTCCATCTGCAGGCTGTAGTTAATGTTGTCAAATCTTTAACAATTAGTCCGCAGAAAGTTCATACCCACAGGAGGCATCCTTGCTCTAAGGATTCTTCAGATTTCTATCTGAAATACTTATGCAACTTGCCCAGTTCCTTGGTGGAGACAAGTCAGCATATACCCCTTGCTCCCTTAGTGAAGGAAATCACTCTTTTCCTAGGAGTAGTAATAAAGTGAGGCCGGTACTTTTTTTTTTTTTAACCACTGATATAAGCTCCTTAGTCTCTTTCCCACTTTTACCCTTATTCTCCTGTCTCTTGCCTAATTTTATCAGGATGGAGCAAAACCTCTGGGCTGGAGACCATATAGGGAGCAGGTTCCTTTCTGCTGCTTGCCAGGCCCCACCCTGTCAGGAGAAGTCCCTTCCCCTGCATTACTATTAGGTACTTTAACTGAAGCTAAATGACCTGGTTCCATTCATTTTCAATCTTGTCATGAGTCCATTTCATTGTTCCTCAGTTGCTAATTATGCCAAATGTTAAAGGCAGAACTGATACCGACATCCTTTTAAAGTTTGATATTGCAACAGAATGAGACATTACTAAGTCATTGAACAGTAAACAAAAAAATATTACTTTTTACTATCATAGCAATGAGGGATACAGTGGCACTTAGCTCCAATAAATACATTCTTCTTTCCATTTAAAAACTTTTCTGCTCCGCAGGGCTGAATGTGGTTACTCAAATGCTGTTTAGACATTCACAAAGTTGGGAGGTCACAACCCATGAGGATGAGATCTTTTATGCCCCTAGGTCTATATAAACAACATCAGCATATACAAATGATACCAAAAAGCTGAATAAAAGAAAACACTGTTTATGCCTAGATTCACCCAAAGGCCAAACAAAAGCTAGATTTGTTTTCTTTTCTTAGCACATATTTTGGGGGGTGGGGTGAGCAAGGGCGTCATTTCCTTCCAATGACCAATTTTTGCATCTCTTTCATTTTTACTTTAATAACAGTTATTTGATATTCAAAATTTGGAAGACATTAATTCTTCACCCTATACATTTAACCTAAGACTTTTGGGATACCTTGTATAGTATCACTTAACAATTTCATCAGTTTCTATGAGTTCAGTTATCATTTCTATGATGTATTAGCAGGGGGATACAAAATCCCAGAATTGCTTACTCTGGGTATCAGTTTTGGAGAAAGCAGGTTTTTCAGCTGAGAATAAAATAATGGAGAAGGTATCTGGCCATTCGAGCAAACTTTTAGCTGCTCTAATAACTTACCCAAACAATGCCACATTAAGAAAAAATATACAGGAAGGGACAGCTAACTGGTGCTGTGAGGGCCTGGAGTCAGGAGGACTGAGTTCAAGTCCAGACTCAGACACTTAACACTTACTAGCCATGTGACCTTGGGCAAGTCGCTTAACCCCAATTGCCCTCCAAAAAAAAAAAGATACATGTGAAGAACATATTCTTGACTATAAAATACCTTTGAGTTGAAATGAGTATACCATGTGTGGAGAGGGAGGGGCTAGCTGAGACTTCTGAGATCTAGAATCAAAACTTAATTTGGGCCAACACTGTATTCAAATTTGTAGGAAGATTTTGAGTAGAGGAATGTATTATAAATGGATGACATTATCAAAGATAAAAATAATTTTAGAAGTTTCTATCCCAGTTTTCTCATTTTATAAAAACTGAGAAAATAAATGACTTCCACCAGGTCATAATTGGCACGAAAGTGATAAAGTGAGAATCTAAGCCAGATCCTTTGTGCCTTGAATCTAGCAATATTTCTTTAGCATCTCACAAACATAGATGTTTTTGTAGTGATATGTAAGACAACTGAGGTAAGTGACAGGCACTCAGAGATTGAAACAGTCTGTGGCAACAATTAAGGTATTCTGAAACCACCAGTCATTTTAGTCAAGTCAGTCTGCTTGCTATTGTGTGGATAAAAGGACTGAGGATTGTTGAATTGTTCTTTCCATGTTTGCTTTTAGCATCAAAGAAGCCTAATAAGAAAGATCACCAAGTCTTGCAAACTAAAACCTCAAGGGACTAAAGACACATTGAAAAGTGGTGTTCTGCAGAATATTTGCATGTACCACTGTTGACAGCATTCTGCTTAGTTAGACTTTTGTTAAATGATAGAAAAGGTAATTAGCTTTCAGTGTTCGTGACATTGCTATCATTCCTGGCCCTTGCAAAACCATTAGTATCTTCATAATGGTTTACTGTCTTCTAACAATTAAGCAAATTTCATGGTCTAATTTCAGTCAAGGGAATTTGGTCAGTAAGTTAATGAAAAGAGCTCAGGAGAAAACCTGACTGGTAGTCAGAATTGCGGGAAATGAAAATCACTGGAAGGGAAGCATGAGTTAGGACTTGAGATCTTAGTTGAATGGTCTCACTTGGTTGGTCAGGCGGGATGTGGATTACTCTGGCTGATTATCATCCAATTTGGGGTCTGCTTTATAACACCTCTCACCACCCATTTTGTTAATAGAGCTCTTTATCTTTTCCTCTCAGAATGCAGACTCTTACTATGCCCTAAGTACTTTAAAGTGAACCTTGTATCATCCCCTCTGGGTCCTCAACCATAATCCTCATTAATGCTAAAGGAGAAAGAAAGGACATTGTTACTTAGGCTTAAACTTGGACATGCTTATGGTTTCTCTTAATATACTGACAACCTCACATTGAATTGCTAATGTGCTTTTAAATAGTTTAACAAAAATCCACTATATTAACTACAATTTTAAAAAAGAACAAGTGAATACTTGTCTATAATATGTTTCTGACAGAGAAGAGGTTCAAGTGCATAGGTGTATATTTTCTTACACATATAAATATATATACACACTCTTATGTGGAGACAGCCTGGATGTAACGAATAGAGAGTAAGTCTTGCAGCTATGAAACCACATGTTCAAGAGCTGCGGCTAACACTGACTGTGTGACTCTGGACAAATCACTGAACCTCTCATTGTCCTAGACAACTTTCTGTTACTCTAAGTAGCTGAAAATGGGCTGATCTGTTTTGATGGAGAAACTCCCATGGGAGTTTTCTATATCAAAGAAAGGATGTTATTCTTGACATTATCTATCCATCTGTCTATCTATCTATTTATCTGTCTATCTATCTATCTATCTATCTATCTATCTATCTATCTATCTATCTATCTAACCATCCATATATCTTTATACACATACTTATGTGTGTGTTTATACATCTTTAATTTTATTGGACCTGTGATCCTATATGTGTAAGCAATGCCAGCGTACAGAGATTCCTCGACCTATATGTGTGGGCACCTTCTCTGCAATATATAGCTGTAAAGAGTTGCCTGAGGCACTGAGTTTAAGTGATTTATCTAGGATTACACAATATATATAATTCAGAGACATTAAATGAACCAGACTTTGAAGTCAGCTGCCTAACTACATCATATCATGCTGTTTCTCATAAATGCATATAGATATATAGATATGCATATATTTATATAATGAAGCATGTAAATTATATAATACATGTATATATGTTTATATATGTGTAGGCTTTCATTGATAAAAGAGCATTCCCATGTGAGGAAATTCTCTTATCAAATCAACAATTTATGATAAGAGAAAGTTGCTGAGTACACTGAGAAGTTAAGCAACCTGCCCAGAGTCACACAGCTAGTATGTGTCAATGACAGTACTTGAATTAGTTTCTTCATTGTGCCAAACCTTGCTCTCTATCAGATATGCCTAATAAGATGGGTTATAAGTTTATTTTATTTCATTATATTTTATTATATAATTTGATTTTGCATCACCTTCATTTCCATATATAGCCTTTCCTCCTTCCTATTTTCATTAACAAAGAATTAAAAAAAAGAAAATGCACATCAGAAAACTAGTCAATACATTGACTAAAGCTTAAAATAGAGACATTTTGAAATAATTCTCCATTACCTCTACAAAAGGAGGGAGGTAGATGGAAATTTTTGGAGTCAATCTTTTCTACATAATTTTGCAGTATTCATTTGTTGTTGTTACTGCTGCTACTTTTGTTGTTACTTGCATTTATATTGGTATAGTAGTATATAATAAACTACTTCATAAAATATCAGAAAGTTGGATCAGTTAGGAGAGAAGATGACTTCTGGATGTTTTGATAACTTCACTTTATTCTTCCATGTAGCAAAAGTAATACATTCCATTTTTAGATTCTCTTGAGGAAGTAATGCTTGATACTTTCCTCTCCCCTTAGCTCAACTCTCCTTTTGTTTTTTGATCATAGTAACATGAAACCTTGTTACTTGACACATGGGAGCATAACCAACATATGTATAGTTTTAACATGGAAAATATAGGCAGCAAAACACAATTTCTTTGAGAAGGATATAAATATCTGTATAGCACACTGAAAAAAAATCAATAAAAGGATATATGCCACATTCAGGTTATATAAAAGCGAAATTGGCAAAGGGAGATTTTTAGGGTCAGCAACTAAATTTAACTTTATACCAAACATTTGGTGAGTAAACAGTCTTCTCAAAGATGAACTAAAAATATAACAGAACAACACTGAAGTTAAAGAATATTATGAGTGTTAATTGTTTGAATGGAGAACCTCAGTGTTTATTAAAATAATAGGCTTCAACGAACTAGATAAATTAACAATATCTACTTGCTAATATATTCCAAAATTGCATGAGAGATTAACCCCAAAATGAAGCAAAACTAGATCACAGGATGCTGAGAGTTTTTTTTTAAGTGGACAGACAGCTTACCTTTCAAAGTAATACTATTTCATTAGAATCTCTTTAATGTCAATAGTTCATGTTTTTTTTTTAACTCCCATGATACACATCTACATTTCCACATAAATCCTCCATCACAGTTTGCCCCTATTGGATTTGGTTGGAGGTTGTCCTTTGGGATCTATTACCTGGCACACATCTCAAGGAAACACTTGGTCTGGCTATGCTTTAAATTGTGCTCTCCTTACATTGGACTAAAATCTTTGAAGATCTTTTATTTATTGGAAAATTATTGCAGCATAGTAGAGTGGATATACAGTGGATCTTGGAGTCATTCCGATCCAGGTTCAAGCACTGCTTCTGAGATGTACCAGTTATGGTACCATGATCAAATTATTCAAACCATAAGTGTTACAGGAAATGTTCTAACTCCCCAAGTTGTAGAAGACTCACCAACATGCACCACTGAGAAGAGTTTATTAATAGGGACTCACTGAAGAAGGAAACCACATGTCTATATAAACATATGTATTCATGCCTACCTGCAAGTATGTGTATTATCATAAGTGAAAATGTTTCTTTATCAAATAGTAGACTTGAAAGAGACAAACAAATTAATATTGTCTAACTGATAATATTTCCCTAATCATATTAGAGCCTAAGCCTGAAACTCATTACATATGTGTACACATGCATACTCCCCAAAATGCATACACATACAGGTGTGGATATCTGCACATGTACACATTTGTGTCTATGTATATATGTAAACATACATACATACAAATAGTTTTACATGACACATAAGCATGCATATAGTGTCTATGTAGCTTCATGTACATGTAAGTGTATATGTGTATATCTGTGCAGTATTGTTATACAGCATGTCTCTGTTATAATCCAAGCCCTGGGGATTCAGAGAAATAGAAGAGAAAGAAATATTGAAGCATTCCCTGTTTTCAATGAGCTTAAATTATTAATTAGGAGTAATAGCATATATATAAATATATGTAGATACAAAGCAATTAGGATGTAAGATGTTTGGGGGAGGAGAACACCAGCAAATAAGAGGATTGAGAAAGGACTTGTGTTGGGGTCAGAATTTCATGGGAGTCTTCAAAAAAGGTAGAGATTATATGAGGGGGAGATAAAGAAAGAGTGCAGAGGCAGCTAGGTGGCACAGTGAATACAGCACTGGCCCTGGAGTCAGGAGGACTTGAGTTCAAATTTGGCCTCAGACACTTGACACTTAATAGCTGTGTAACTTTGGGCAAGTCACTTAACCTGGATTGCCTTGCTTCCCCCCTCCAAAAAGAAAAGAAAAAGAAAGGGGGGGGGGTGTAGCAGCAAGCACCCCAAGCGTCCTCAGGGTTTGCTGCCACCACAGGTTCTTGGATCTGCTTTGATAAAGGAAAGCAACTCAAAATGGGTTAACAAGCTTACTTTAATCAGTCAGACATATATCGTTTACCTTGTTCAGGGGAAAAAGGTCAGCACCCCGAACTTCAAAGTATACAGGCAGAATTATCAAGACAGAAACAGATCAAGTAGACAGCTTTCCAAATTGTCCAACCATTACATCCATACCAAATCAACATCTGGCTTTCAACATCTGGGTTTTTCAAAGCCGGGGGACTCTCAACAACGGCTTCCCAGAATCCAGATCAAATCACAGAACACTTCTCAAAGTGAGCCCACCAAAACAAAGCCTCACATCAGGGCTTATATAGCCTTCTCCTGGCTCAGAGAATGTAACAATCTTATTGACCCACTGGCCAATCAAGAAGTATCTACTGAAAAACAAGCCTCCCACCCCAGGCTCCAGGTGCACTTTAGCCTAGGGGCAGGGAAGATCTTTAAATTTGCATTTCCATTACGGAGGGGGGGGGGTTTATCATGTAGATTAGTCTGATTTGTGCATGTACATGCACTTTCTAGATACTTATTGACTGACCTCTTTAAGTTGTTTGAAATATATCTTGCTTGTGAGTGTAGAGATCTAGTGCTGAGGTATGCTGAATGTAGACCAATTCCAAAACCTTGACAATAATTTTAAAGAGCAAAGACAGGTGGGTTCCATTTTAAAATCTAGAAATGTTTTGACACTGCAGTCTTCCCTCCAACACCAAGATCAACAGTGTGCCTTGTAAGTTTTGAAGTGATGCTATGATATGCTTCAAAACAATTTGGATGAATATTCATGCTATAGAGCATCTGAGTTGCTGTCATGATCTCATCAACTATCAAGGGATGATAACATATATTGCAGTACTGTTTGATGACCTTCTGTCTTTTCCCCCTAACAACAGTCACCATCTATCCCAGTGGGTTTAATTTTAGTCTCTTGTTCTTAACTAGGTATAAAAAAATTGGAAGGAGAAGTACCTCATCAAAACTTGGGAGATTAAACAAATAAGGATAATTCTGTTAATGTTTAAAATATTTGTTATTATAAATCATGTTGCAGTAGGCTGTATTCTGAAGATGTCCTCGTTAAAAACATATTTGCACACTCATAATTACATACCATAACACCACTTTTAGTTTTAAATGGTCTCTCTCCCCCCTCTCTTTCTCTCTCCATATAGTAATCTAGATAGATAGATAGATAGATAGATAGATAGATAGATAGATAGATAGATAGATAGATAGATAGATAGAAATAATTTTCTAGGGAATCCCACTAAAACCTGTAGAAATATCAAATTTGGGGTTAGGAAAAATGATCTTAGAGATTATTTCATCCAATCCATTTATTTTATAAGTGCCCCAAAACTAAAAATACATTCCTAAATCCATATAATTAAATGCATTAACTTGTGGAATTAGAGAAAGACATAATTTTCCAACTGGAAGGGAAGTCAGAAGCCATCTAGTATCATTTGTTTCTTAAAGCAATCCTTATTAAAATATATCTGAGTAATGATTATCAAGCCATGGTTACCTCCAAACTCCTATGAGGAATGAGTCATTTAATTTTTAGAAGATATAGTAGAATATTTTATATGCAAATACACACACATCTCTATAAACAGAAATATGTGTGGGTAAATACACACATAAGTTTGTATAGGAGGCATATGCATATACATGCATGCATACATACATATATACATATGTACATAAATACATGTGACCTCTTCAAATACTGACAAAACTCTGTGTCATATTTGTCACCATCACTTGTCATCACTTTTTATCATAATTATCTCTATTCATATTGTGTCACCTCCAAAGAATTCAAACTCTTTATGAGGAAGGAGTTTTTTTTTCTTTGTTCCCTGTTGAATTTTGTGTATTATATATCTGTATTTCTCTATATATGTACAAGTGCACACACACACACATAGATGCATATACATTATGAAGACTTCAAATTACACAAAGGTTTTTAATTCATGTTGTATCTGCACATACACATATATGCATACATATAATATGTATACATGCTCATCTGCATAATACATTCATATGTGTACACCCATATTTTCACAAGGAGCAAAGATAATAGTAACTCCTCCCAACAAGATTGAATTTTGCTGCGTTGGAAGAATATAATATGAATAGAGATTAATATAAGAGAGAGTGTATGAAAAAGATATCAAAAGAACTCTAGCAATAGTTGTGGATGTTATGTGTGTTTATATATATGCATGTGTGCACACACATGTGAGTATGAATACATGGATGTGTCCATATGTATTTATTTTCAGCACTGAGAATCAAAGATTTCATAGAGAAGGTGAGACTTGATTTGAACCTTGAATTACAATAAGAATTTTAAAAGACAGAGATAAATAGGTACTGTATGTTGGTCACAGGGGATAGTTTCTACAAATACAATTACATAGGGGATGGCATAGCCAAGTCAGGAAAAACAAATAGTCTATGTTTTTAATATAAATAGAATTTTGTAAAACAGCAAACAAAACCATAATTGTAGGTAGGTGCAATATTGTATCAGAATGTAAAAAACTATGGCATAGCAGCACATCATGGGAGCATAGCCTAGGTTTCCCTACAGTCTCCATATCCAGCAAAGAAAAAGGAGGAGTATCAGGGGAGGTAGTGAATTGAAAAATCTAAAAAGAAGCCACAGTGGGTAAAGTTTGTCTCTGTTTTTGTTTTGTTTTCTCCAAGACTCAGATTATCAGCAAATTAACTGGGAAGGGAGGTAAGTTATGAACTCTGTCCCTATGGCCCAAGGGCAGGATCATAGGTATATCTTGATTGTTAAGACCTTGGAATTGGAGATTCTGCTCCCAAGTTCACAGAACAATGGTATGGCAGAAGCTCTATACTCAAAGTAGGATCTTAGAATCAATTCACAGGCCCAAAATAGGATTCTGCTAGCAACTACCATTATAAAGTAGAAGAGAACTTTGAAAATAATATCACAAAGAGGAAAAGATTGTTTGCAATCAAGAATAAATGGTCAAAAATTCAAAATTTGTACATTTATGTTTACAGTGTTTAAAAATTGATTTTTAGTGAAACAAGTGATTCCCAAGAATTCCTGATTAAGGGACCAACTCCAGAAAAAAATCTAAACAAAAACAAGATAAAATGGCAGATTGGGGAATCCACCCAACTGAACTCTCCCAACATTCCCCTACAAACAACTTTAAAATAATACCACAAGTGTTTTGGAGCAGTAAATTCAAGAAATAAAGTAAAAAAAGAAGTCATGGATGAGATATTTTTCTGGACTAAGAAAACTTGTTAGGTAGACAGGAAATGTCTGTAGCACCAGAGAGGAGGTCTGTCCAGAGCACACACATGTAGTAGTGACAGCAGCAGTAGCTGCAGCAATTTGGGAAGTTCTCAGCTCAGAGACAGTGAGCCACTTGAACAACAGCTCAGAAAGAGATTATAGGGATCCCTTTCTTGGTATCACATACAGCTGGCACTGGCAAGCAATTCTGTTGCCTATATGTTGTCCACAGTTCAAGGAGAAGAGGAACACTGGTAATTGGTGACAAGGGAGCAAGGGCCCTGGTCAGAGTATCAAAGCAGAGAGGAGCATTAGTTTGTACAGTTTCAGGGGAACAGAGGATCTTCTTTGCTAAAGACCACTGCACATATCAGCAAAGCAGCAATCACACCTCTCCTAGGGTCATACCATCTTGGAAGCGCACACAAATAATTGTAGAAATCCAGAACTAACCTTTGAAAATAGCAGCATGAAAAAGTCTGAAGCTTTAGACTGTGTCTCCCCACACCCAGGTAAAAAGAGTCCGACTTTAGCATAATGTTCAAAGTCAAGAAATGAACTAGAAAAAAAAGCAAACAACAAAAATAATTTAATCATAAAAAGCAACTAGGTGGCAGGAAAGGTCAAGATATAAAATCAGAAGAAGATAACAATGTGAAAACAGCTTTACCCCCCCCCCCCAAAAAAAAAAAAAAAAAAAAAAAAAAAAAAAAAA